>NW_028167840.1:0-43914 GCF_964194135.1 Talpa europaea
GCCGCTGGCCGGGGGTTCTGGTGTGCTGCGGGTGGTTCGGGTTCCCTCAGACCCTTAGGGTGTAGGGGGGACCTCGACCCCCATGGGGAACGGAGACCCTCGTCCCCTTGGGGGAACGGTCAATCTTCCCCCTAGGGGACACCTGCAATCTCCTCTCGCACTCACACCCCCTGGGGCCGGCCCCGGGCCCCAACACGCCCCGGACGGAGGGGCGGAGTCACTGTCAGGGGTGGGCACCCCATGTAGGCCCCGGACAAGCGGCGACCGCGGCCTCTTCCCAAACTGCAGGCAGACAGGCCGGCGCGGAAAGCCCCGGGCAAGCCAGCACCAATCAAGGGGAAGGGTCCTCACCTGGCCCAGCAGCCCTGATGAGCCCCCGGCTCCGGCTCTGGCCCCAGCCAGAGCCAGACCCCGCCCACCCGAGTCTGCGCATGCGCAAAGGTGCAGTACTCAGGGCCGCCGGCAGGGGGCGCTGTTGATCGGGTGGTGGTTCGGGGACCCCAGGCCTGTTTGAGGGTGGGGGCACCTGTACCCCCATGAGGAATGGGGACCCTCATCCCACTCGGGGAAACGGTCTTTCTTCCCCCTGGGAGACACCCGCACCCTCCTCTTGCACTCACAGCCCCAGGGCCGGCCCCGGGCCCAAACACGCCCTAGACGGAGGGGCGGGGTCACTGTCAGGAGAGGGCACCCCCTGTAAGCCCCGGAGAAGTGGCGACCGCGGCCTCTTCCCAAACTGCAGGCAGACAGGCCGGCGCGGAAAGCCCCAAGCAAGCCAGCACGACTCAAAGGGGAAGGGTCCTCACCTGGCCCAGCAGCCCTGATGAGCCCCCGGCTCCGGCTCCGGCTCCGGCCCCGGCCACAGCCTGATCCCGCCCACCCGAGTCTGCGCATGCGCAAAGATGCGGTTCACAGTGCCGCCGGCAGGAGGGCGCTGGTGAGCGGGTGGTGGTTCGGGGACACCCGCCCCTTTTAGAGTGGGGGCACCTGAACCCCCATGGGGAATGTGGACCCTCATCCCCCTCGGGGAAACGGTCTTTCTTCCCCCTGGGAGACACCCGCACCCTCCTCTTGCACTCACAGCCCCAGGGGCCGGCCCCGGGCCCAAACACGCCCCGGACGGAGGGGCGGGGTTACTGTCAGGGGAGGGCACCCCCTGTAAGCCACGGACAAGTGGCGACCGGGGCCTCTTCCCAAACGGCAGGCAGACTGGCCGAGGCGGAAGGCCCGGGACAACCCAGCCCCAATCAAAGGGGTAGCGTCCTCACCTGGCCCAGCAGGGCTGAGCAGCTCCAGGCTCCGCCCCGGACAAGAGCCTGACCCCGCCCACCCGTCTGCGCATGCGCAAAGGTGCAGTTCTCAGGGCCGCCGGCCGGGGGTTCTGGTGTGCTGCGGGTGGTTCGGGGACCCTCAGACCCCTAGGGCGTAGGGGGGACCTCGACCCCCATGGGGAACGGAGACCCTCGTCCCCCTTGGGGGAACCGTCAATCTTCCCCCTAGGGGAAACCTGCAATCTCCTCTCGCACTCACACCCCCTGGGGCCGGCCCCGGGCCCCAACACTCCCCGGACGGAAGGGCGGAGTCACCGTCAGGGGAGGGCACCCCCTGTAAGCCCCGGACAAGTGGCGACCGCGGCCTCTTCCCAAACTGCAGGCAGACAGGCCGGCGCGGAAAGCCCCGGGCAAGCCAGCACGACTCAAAGGGGAAGGGTCCTCACCTGACCCAGCAGCCCTGATGAGCCCCCGGCTCCGGCTCCGGCTCCGGCCCCGGCCACAGCCTGATCCCGCCCACCCGAGTCTGCGCATGCGCAAAGGTGCAGTTCTCAGGGCCGCCGGCAGGAGGGCGCTGGTGAGCGGGTGGTGGTTCGGGGACCCCCGTCCCTTTGAGGGTGGGCGCACCTGAACCCCCATGGGGATTGGGGACCCTCCTCCCCCTCGGGAAACGGTCTTTCTTCCCCCTGGGAGACAACCGCACCCTCCTCTCGCACTCACAGCCCCAGGGTCCGTCCGCGCGACCGAACACGCCTTAGAGAGAGGGGGGGATCAGTGTCTAGGGCCGGCAGCCCCTGCTCGGCCCAGAGAACCGGCGACCGCGGCCTCTTCCCAAACTGCCGGCAGACTCGTCGACGCGGAAAGCCCGGGACAACCCAGCCCCAATCAAAGGGGAAGCGTCCTCACCTGGCCCAGCAGGGCTGAGCAGCTCCAGGCTCCGCCCCGGACCGGAGCCTGACCCCGCCCTCCCGCCTACGCATGCGCAAAGGTGCGGTTCACAGGGCCGCGGGTAGGGGGCGCTGGTGAGCGGGGGGGTGCTTCGGGGTCCCTCAGGCCCCTTGGGCGTAGCGGGACCTCGACCCCCATGGGGAACGGGGACCCTCTTCCCCCTAGGGGGAACAGTCAATCTTCCCCCTAGGTTACACCTGCACCCTCCTCTCGCACTCAAACCCCCCGGGGCCGGCCCAGGGCCCCAACACGACCTAGACGGAGGGGCGGGGTCAGCGTCAGGGGAGGGTACCCTGTAAGCCATGGACAAGCGGCGACCGCGGCCTCTTCCCAAACTGCAGGCAGACAGGCCGGCGCGGAAAGCCCCGGGCAAGCCAGGACCACTGAAAGGGGAAGGGTAATCACCTGACCCAGTAGCCCTGATGAGCCCCCGGCTCCGGCTCTGGCCCCGGCCAGAGCCAGACCCCGCCCACCCGAGTCTGCGCATGCGCAAAGGTGCAGTACTCAGGGCCGCCGGCAGGGGGCGCTGTTGATCGGGTGGTGGTTCGGGGACCCCAGGCCCCTTTGAGGGTGGGGGCACCTGTACCCCCATGGGAAATGGGGACCCTCATCCCACTCGGGGGAACGGTCAATCTTCCCCCTGGGGGACACCCGCACCCTCCTCCCGCACTCACACCCCCAGGGTCCGGCCGCGCGACCGAACACGCCTTAGAGAGAGGGGGGGATCAGTGTCTAGGGCCGGCAGCCCCTGCTCGGCCCAGAGAACCGGCGACCGCGGCTTCTTCCCAAACTGCAGGCAGACTCGTCGACGCGGAAAGCCCGGGACAACCCAGCCCCAATCAAAGGGGAAGCGTCCTCACCTGGCCCAGCAGGGCTGAGCAGCTCCAGGCTCCGCCCCGGACCGCAGCCTGACCCTGCGCCCCGTCTGCGCATGCGCGAAGGTGCGGTTCTCAGGGCCGCCGGCAGGGGGCGTTGGTGAGCGGGTGGTGGTTCGTGGACCCCCGCCCCTTTTAGAGTGGGGGCACCTGTACCCCCATGGGGAATGTGGACCCTCATCCCCCTCGGGGAAACGGTCTTTCTTCCCCCTGGGAGACACCCGCACCCTCCTCTTGCACTCACAGCCCCAGGGGCCGGCCCCGGGCCCAAACACGCCCCGGACGGAGGGGCGGGGTCACTGTCAGGGGAGGGCACCCCCTGTAAGCCACGGACAAGTGGCGACCGGGGCCTCTTCCCAAACGGCAGGCAGACTGGCCGAGGCGGAAGGCCCGGGACAACCCAGCCCCAATCAAAGGGGTAGCGTCCTCACCTGGCCCAGCAGGGCTGAGCAGCTCCAGGCTCCGCCCCGGACAAGAGCCTGACCCCGCCCACCCGTCTGCGCATGCGCAAAGGTGCAGTTCTCAGGGCCGCCGGCCGGGGGTTCTGGTGTGCTGCGGGTGGTTCGGGGACCCTCAGACCCCTAGGGCGTAGGGGGGACCTCGACCCCCATGGGGAACGGAGACCCTCGTCCCCCTTGGGGGAACCGTCAATCTTCCCCCTAGGGGAAACCTGCAATCTCCTCTCGCACTCACACCCCCTGGGGCCGGCCCCGGGCCCCAACACTCCCCGGACGGAAGGGCGGAGTCACCGTCAGGGGAGGGCACCCCCTGTAAGCCCCGGACAAGTGGCGACCGCGGCCTCTTCCCAAACTGCAGGCAGACAGGCCGGCGCGGAAAGCCCCGGGCAAGCCAGCACGACTCAAAGGGGAAGGGTCCTCACCTGACCCAGCAGCCCTGATGAGCCCCCGGCTCCGGCTCCGGCTCCGGCCCCGGCCACAGCCTGATCCCGCCCACCCGAGTCTGCGCATGCGCAAAGGTGCAGTTCTCAGGGCCGCCGGCAGGAGGGCGCTGGTGAGCGGGTGGTGGTTCGGGGACCCCCGTCCCTTTGAGGGTGGGCGCACCTGAACCCCCATGGGGATTGGGGACCCTCCTCCCCCTCGGGAAACGGTCTTTCTTCCCCCTGGGAGACAACCGCACCCTCCTCTCGCACTCACAGCCCCAGGGTCCGTCCGCGCGACCGAACACGCCTTAGAGAGAGGGGGGGATCAGTGTCTAGGGCCGGCAGCCCCTGCTCGGCCCAGAGAACCGGCGACCGCGGCCTCTTCCCAAACTGCAGGCAGACTCGTCGACGCGGAAAGCCCGGGACAACCCAGCCCCAATCAAAGGGGAAGCGTCCTCACCTGGCCCAGCAGGGCTGAGCAGCTCCAGGCTCCGCCCCGGACCGGAGCCTGACCCCGCCCTCCCGCCTACGCATGCGCAAAGGTGCGGTTCACAGGGCCGCGGGTAGGGGGCGCTGGTGAGCGGGGGGGTGCTTCGGGGTCCCTCAGGCCCCTTGGGCGTAGCGGGACCTCGACCCCCATGGGGAACGGGGACCCTCTTCCCCCTAGGGGGAACAGTCAATCTTCCCCCTAGGTTACACCTGCACCCTCCTCTCGCACTCAAACCCCCCGGGGCCGGCCCAGGGCCCCAACACGACCTAGACGGAGGGGCGGGGTCAGCGTCAGGGGAGGGTACCCTGTAAGCCATGGACAAGCGGCGACCGCGGCCTCTTCCCAAACTGCAGGCAGACAGGCCGGCGCGGAAAGCCCCGGGCAAGCCAGGACCACTGAAAGGGGAAGGGTAATCACCTGACCCAGTAGCCCTGATGAGCCCCCGGCTCCGGCTCTGGCCCCGGCCAGAGCCAGACCCCGCCCACCCGAGTCTGCGCATGCGCAAAGGTGCAGTACTCAGGGCCGCCGGCAGGGGGCGCTGTTGATCGGGTGGTGGTTCGGGGACCCCAGGCCCCTTTGAGGGTGGGGGCACCTGTACCCCCATGGGAAATGGGGACCCTCATCCCACTCGGGGGAACGGTCAATCTTCCCCCTGGGGGACACCCGCACCCTCCTCCCGCACTCACACCCCCAGGGTCCGGCCGCGCGACCGAACACGCCTTAGAGAGAGGGGGGGATCAGTGTCTAGGGCCGGCAGCCCCTGCTCGGCCCAGAGAACCGGCGACCGCGGCTTCTTCCCAAACTGCAGGCAGACTCGTCGACGCGGAAAGCCCGGGACAACCCAGCCCCAATCAAAGGGGAAGCGTCCTCACCTGGCCCAGCAGGGCTGAGCAGCTCCAGGCTCCGCCCCGGACCGCAGCCTGACCCTGCGCCCCGTCTGCGCATGCGCGAAGGTGCAGTTCTCAGGGCCGCCGGCAGGGGGCGTTGGTGAGCGGGTGGTGGTTCGTGGACCCCCGCCCCTTTTAGAGTGGGGGCACCTGTACCCCCATGGGGAATGTGGACCCTCATCCCCCTCGGGGAAACGGTCTTTCTTCCCCCTGGGAGACACCCGCACCCTCCTCTTGCACTCACAGCCCCAGGGGCCGGCCCCGGGCCCAAACACGCCCCGGACGGAGGGGCGGGGTCACTGTCAGGGGAGGGCACCCCCTGTAAGCCACGGACAAGTGGCGACCGGGGCCTCTTCCCAAACGGCAGGCAGACTGGCCGAGGCGGAAGGCCCGGGACAACCCAGCCCCAATCAAAGGGGTAGCGTCCTCACCTGGCCCAGCAGGGCTGAGCAGCTCCAGGCTCCGCCCCGGACAAGAGCCTGACCCCGCCCACCCGTCTGCGCATGCGCAAAGGTGCAGTTCTCAGGGCCGCCGGCCGGGGGTTCTGGTGTGCTGCGGGTGGTTCGGGGACCCTCAGACCCCTAGGGCGTAGGGGGGACCTCGACCCCCATGGGGAACGGAGACCCTCGTCCCCCTTGGGGGAACCGTCAATCTTCCCCCTAGGGGAAACCTGCAATCTCCTCTCGCACTCACACCCCCTGGGGCCGGCCCCGGGCCCCAACACTCCCCGGACGGAAGGGCGGAGTCACCGTCAGGGGAGGGCACCCCCTGTAAGCCCCGGACAAGTGGCGACCGCGGCCTCTTCCCAAACTGCAGGCAGACAGGCCGGCGCGGAAAGCCCCGGGCAAGCCAGCACGACTCAAAGGGGAAGGGTCCTCACCTGACCCAGCAGCCCTGATGAGCCCCCGGCTCCGGCTCCGGCTCCGGCCCCGGCCACAGCCTGATCCCGCCCACCCGAGTCTGCGCATGCGCAAAGGTGCAGTTCTCAGGGCCGCCGGCAGGAGGGCGCTGGTGAGCGGGTGGTGGTTCGGGGACCCCCGTCCCTTTGAGGGTGGGCGCACCTGAACCCCCATGGGGATTGGGGACCCTCCTCCCCCTCGGGAAACGGTCTTTCTTCCCCCTGGGAGACAACCGCACCCTCCTCTCGCACTCACAGCCCCAGGGTCCGTCCGCGCGACCGAACACGCCTTAGAGAGAGGGGGGGATCAGTGTCTAGGGCCGGCAGCCCCTGCTCGGCCCAGAGAACCGGCGACCGCGGCCTCTTCCCAAACTGCAGGCAGACTCGTCGACGCGGAAAGCCCGGGACAACCCAGCCCCAATCAAAGGGGAAGCGTCCTCACCTGGCCCAGCAGGGCTGAGCAGCTCCAGGCTCCGCCCCGGACCGGAGCCTGACCCCGCCCTCCCGCCTACGCATGCGCAAAGGTGCGGTTCACAGGGCCGCGGGTAGGGGGCGCTGGTGAGCGGGGGGGTGCTTCGGGGTCCCTCAGGCCCCTTGGGCGTAGCGGGACCTCGACCCCCATGGGGAACGGGGACCCTCTTCCCCCTAGGGGGAACAGTCAATCTTCCCCCTAGGTTACACCTGCACCCTCCTCTCGCACTCAAACCCCCCGGGGCCGGCCCAGGGCCCCAACACGACCCAGACGGAGGGGCGGGGTCAGCGTCAGGGGAGGGTACCCTGTAAGCCATGGACAAGCGGCGACCGCGGCCTCTTCCCAAACCTCAGGCAGACAGGCCGGCGCGGAAAGCCCTGGGCAAGCCAGGCCCACTCAAAGGGGAAGGGTAATCACCTGGCCCAGCAGCCCTGATGAGCCCCCGGCTCCGGCTCCGGCCCCGGCCGGAGCGAGGCCCCGCCCACCCGAGTCTGCGCATGCGCAAAGGTGCAGACTCAGGGCCGCCGGCAGGGGGCGCTGTTGATCGGGTGGTGGTTCGGGGACCCCAGGCCTGTTTGAGGGTGGGTGCACCTGTACCCCCATGGGGAATGGGGACCCTCATCCCCGTTGGGGAAACGGTCAATCTTCCCCCTGCGGGACACCCGATCCCTCCTCTCGCACTCACAGCCCCAGGGTCCGTCCGCGCGACCGAACACGCCCTAGAGAGAGGGGCGGGGTCAGTGTCAAGTTCGGGCACTCCCTGTTCGGCCCAGAGAACCGGCAACTGCGGCCTCTTCCCAAACTGCAGGCAGACTCGCCGAGGCGGAAGGCCCGAGACAACCCAGCCCCAATCAAAGGGGTAGCGTCCTCACCTGGCCCAGCAGGGCTGAGGAGCTCCAGGCCCCGCCCCGGACCGGAGCCTGACCCCGCCAACCCGCCTGCGCATGCGCAAAGGTGCGGTTCTCAGGGCCGCGGGCAGGGGGCGCTGGTGAGCGGGAGGGTGGTTCGGGGTCCCTCAGCCCCCTTGGGCGTAGGGCGACCTCTACCCCCATGGGAAATGGGGACCCTCTTCCCCCTAGGGGGAACGGTCAATCTTCCCCCTAGGGGACACCTGCACCCTCTTCTCGCACTCACACCCCTGGGGCAGGCGACGGGCCCCAACACGACCTAGACGGAGGGGCGGGGTCAGCGTCAGGGGAGGGTACCCTGTAAGCCATGGACAAGCGGCGACCGCGGCCTCTTCCCAAACTGCAGGCAGACAGGCCGGCGCGGAAAGCCCCGGGCAAGCCAGGACCACTGAAAGGGGAAGGGTAATCACCTGACCCAGTAGCCCTGATGAGCCCCCGGCTCCGGCTCTGGCCCTGGCCAGAGCCAGACCCCGCCCACCCGAGTCTGCGCATGCGCAAAGGTGCAGTACTCAGGGCCGCCGGCAGGGGGCGCTGTTGATCGGGTGGTGGTTCGGGGACCCCAGGCCCCTTTGAGGGTGGGGGCACCTGTACCCCCATGGGGAATGGGGACCCTCATCCCACTCGGGGGAACGGTCAATCTTCCCCCTGGGGGACACCCGCACCCTCCTCCCGCACTCACACCCCCAGGGTCCGGCCGCGCGACCGAAAACGCCTTAGAGAGAGGGGCGGGGTCAGTGTCAAGGTCGGGCACCCCCTGTTCGGCACAGAGAACTGGCTACTGCGGCCACATCCCAAACTGCAGGCAGACACGCCAAGGCGGAAGGCCCGGGACTACCCAGCCCCAATCAAAGGGGTAGCGTCCTCACCTGGCCCAGCAGGGCTGAGCAGCTCCAGGAACCGCCCCGGACCGGAGCCTGACCCCGCCCACCCGAGTCTGCGCATGCGCAAAGGTGAAGTTCTCAGGCCCCCGGCAGGGGGCGCTGGTGAGCGGGTGCTGGTTCGGGGACCCCACCCCTTGGAGGGTGGGGCACCTGTACACCCATGGGGAATGGGCCCCTCATTCCCCTCGGGGAAACGGTCAATCTTCCCCCTGGGGGACACCCGATCCCTCCTCTCACACTCACAGCCCCAGGGTCCGTCCGCGCGACCGAAAACGCCCTAGAGGGAGGGTCGGGGTCAGTGTCAAGGTCGGGCACCCCCTGTTCGGCCCAGAGTAATGCCAACTGCGGTCTCTTCCCAAAGTGCAGGCAGACTGGCCGAGGCGGAAGGCCTGGGACAACCCAGCCCCAATCAAAGGGGTAGCGTCCTCACCTGGCCCAGCAGGGCTGAGCAGCTCCAGGACCCGCCCCGGACCGGAGCCTGACCCCGCCCACCCGAGTCTGCGCATGCGCAAAGGTGAAGTTCTCAGGCGCCCGGCAGGGGGCGCTGGTGAGCGGGTGCTGGTTCGGGGACCCCCAGCCCCTTTGAGGGTGGGGGCACCTGTACCCCCATGGGGAATGGGGACCCTCATCCCCCTCGGGGAAACGGTCAATCTTCCCCATGGGGGACACCCGATCCCTCCTCTGGCACTCACAGCCCCAGGGTCCGTCCGCGCGACCTAAAACGCCCTAGACGGAGGGGCGGGGTCACTGTCAGTGGAGGGCACCCCCTGGAAGCCACGGACAAGTGGCGACCGGGGCCTCTTCCCAAACGGCAGGCAGGCTGGCCGAGGCGGAAGGCCCGGGACAACCCAGCCCCAATCAAACGGGTAGCGTCCTCACCTGGCCCAGAAGGGCTGAGGAGCTCCAGGCTCCGCCCCGGACCGAGCCTGACCCCGCCCACCCGAGACTGCGCATGCGCAAAGGTGCACTTCTCAGGGCCGCTGGCCGGGGGTTCTGGTGTGCTGCGGGTGGTTCGGGTTCCCTCAGACCCTTAGGGTGTAGGGGGGACCTCGACCCCCATGGGGAACGGAGACCCTCGTCCCCCTTGGGGGAACGGTCAATCTTCCCCCTAGGGGACACCTGCAATCTCCTCTCGCACTCACACCCCCTGGGGCCGGCCCCGGGCCCCAACACGCCCCGGACGGAGGGGCGGAGTCACTGTCAGGGGTGGGCACCCCATGTAGGCCCCGGACAAGCGGCGACCGCGGCCTCTTCCCAAACTGCAGGCAGACAGGCCGGCGCGGAAAGCCCCGGGCAAGCCAGCACCAATCAAGGGGAAGGGTCCTCACCTGGCCCAGCAGCCCTGATGAGCCCCCGGCTCCGGCTCTGGCCCCAGCCAGAGCCAGACCCCGCCCACCCGAGTCTGCGCATGCGCAAAGGTGCAGTACTCAGGGCCGCCGGCAGGGGGCGCTGTTGATCGGGTGGTGGTTCGGGGACCCCAGGCCTGTTTGAGGGTGGGGGCACCTGTACCCCCATGAGGAATGGGGACCCTCATCCCACTCGGGGAAACGGTCTTTCTTCCCCCTGGGAGACACCCGCACCCTCCTCTTGCACTCACAGCCCCAGGGGCCGGCCCCGGGCCCAAACACGCCCTAGACGGAGGGGCGGGGTCACTGTCAGGAGAGGGCACCCCCTGTAAGCCCCGGAGAAGTGGCGACCGCGGCCTCTTCCCAAACTGCAGGCAGACAGGCCGGCGCGGAAAGCCCCAAGCAAGCCAGCACGACTCAAAGGGGAAGGGTCCTCACCTGGCCCAGCAGCCCTGATGAGCCCCCGGCTCCGGCTCCGGCTCCGGCCCCGGCCACAGCCTGATCCCGCCCACCCGAGTCTGCGCATGCGCAAAGATGCGGTTCACAGTGCCGCCGGCAGGAGGGCGCTGGTGAGCGGGTGGTGGTTCGGGGACACCCGCCCCTTTTAGAGTGGGGGCACCTGAACCCCCATGGGGAATGTGGACCCTCATCCCCCTCGGGGAAACGGTCTTTCTTCCCCCTGGGAGACACCCGCACCCTCCTCTTGCACTCACAGCCCCAGGGGCCGGCCCCGGGCCCAAACACGCCCCGGACGGAGGGGCGGGGTTACTGTCAGGGGAGGGCACCCCCTGTAAGCCACGGACAAGTGGCGACCGGGGCCTCTTCCCAAACGGCAGGCAGACTGGCCGAGGCGGAAGGCCCGGGACAACCCAGCCCCAATCAAAGGGGTAGCGTCCTCACCTGGCCCAGCAGGGCTGAGCAGCTCCAGGCTCCGCCCCGGACAAGAGCCTGACCCCGCCCACCCGTCTGCGCATGCGCAAAGGTGCAGTTCTCAGGGCCGCCGGCCGGGGGTTCTGGTGTGCTGCGGGTGGTTCGGGGACCCTCAGACCCCTAGGGCGTAGGGGGGACCTCGACCCCCATGGGGAACGGAGACCCTCGTCCCCCTTGGGGGAACCGTCAATCTTCCCCCTAGGGGAAACCTGCAATCTCCTCTCGCACTCACACCCCCTGGGGCCGGCCCCGGGCCCCAACACTCCCCGGACGGAAGGGCGGAGTCACCGTCAGGGGAGGGCACCCCCTGTAAGCCCCGGACAAGTGGCGACCGCGGCCTCTTCCCAAACTGCAGGCAGACAGGCCGGCGCGGAAAGCCCCGGGCAAGCCAGCACGACTCAAAGGGGAAGGGTCCTCACCTGACCCAGCAGCCCTGATGAGCCCCCGGCTCCGGCTCCGGCTCCGGCCCCGGCCACAGCCTGATCCCGCCCACCCGAGTCTGCGCATGCGCAAAGGTGCAGTTCTCAGGGCCGCCGGCAGGAGGGCGCTGGTGAGCGGGTGGTGGTTCGGGGACCCCCGTCCCTTTGAGGGTGGGCGCACCTGAACCCCCATGGGGATTGGGGACCCTCCTCCCCCTCGGGAAACGGTCTTTCTTCCCCCTGGGAGACAACCGCACCCTCCTCTCGCACTCACAGCCCCAGGGTCCGTCCGCGCGACCGAACACGCCTTAGAGAGAGGGGGGGATCAGTGTCTAGGGCCGGCAGCCCCTGCTCGGCCCAGAGAACCGGCGACCGCGGCCTCTTCCCAAACTGCCGGCAGACTCGTCGACGCGGAAAGCCCGGGACAACCCAGCCCCAATCAAAGGGGAAGCGTCCTCACCTGGCCCAGCAGGGCTGAGCAGCTCCAGGCTCCGCCCCGGACCGGAGCCTGACCCCGCCCTCCCGCCTACGCATGCGCAAAGGTGCGGTTCACAGGGCCGCGGGTAGGGGGCGCTGGTGAGCGGGGGGGTGCTTCGGGGTCCCTCAGGCCCCTTGGGCGTAGCGGGACCTCGACCCCCATGGGGAACGGGGACCCTCTTCCCCCTAGGGGGAACAGTCAATCTTCCCCCTAGGTTACACCTGCACCCTCCTCTCGCACTCAAACCCCCCGGGGCCGGCCCAGGGCCCCAACACGACCTAGACGGAGGGGCGGGGTCAGCGTCAGGGGAGGGTACCCTGTAAGCCATGGACAAGCGGCGACCGCGGCCTCTTCCCAAACTGCAGGCAGACAGGCCGGCGCGGAAAGCCCCGGGCAAGCCAGGACCACTGAAAGGGGAAGGGTAATCACCTGACCCAGTAGCCCTGATGAGCCCCCGGCTCCGGCTCTGGCCCCGGCCAGAGCCAGACCCCGCCCACCCGAGTCTGCGCATGCGCAAAGGTGCAGTACTCAGGGCCGCCGGCAGGGGGCGCTGTTGATCGGGTGGTGGTTCGGGGACCCCAGGCCCCTTTGAGGGTGGGGGCACCTGTACCCCCATGGGAAATGGGGACCCTCATCCCACTCGGGGGAACGGTCAATCTTCCCCCTGGGGGACACCCGCACCCTCCTCCCGCACTCACACCCCCAGGGTCCGGCCGCGCGACCGAACACGCCTTAGAGAGAGGGGGGGATCAGTGTCTAGGGCCGGCAGCCCCTGCTCGGCCCAGAGAACCGGCGACCGCGGCTTCTTCCCAAACTGCAGGCAGACTCGTCGACGCGGAAAGCCCGGGACAACCCAGCCCCAATCAAAGGGGAAGCGTCCTCACCTGGCCCAGCAGGGCTGAGCAGCTCCAGGCTCCGCCCCGGACCGCAGCCTGACCCTGCGCCCCGTCTGCGCATGCGCGAAGGTGCGGTTCTCAGGGCCGCCGGCAGGGGGCGTTGGTGAGCGGGTGGTGGTTCGTGGACCCCCGCCCCTTTTAGAGTGGGGGCACCTGTACCCCCATGGGGAATGTGGACCCTCATCCCCCTCGGGGAAACGGTCTTTCTTCCCCCTGGGAGACACCCGCACCCTCCTCTTGCACTCACAGCCCCAGGGGCCGGCCCCGGGCCCAAACACGCCCCGGACGGAGGGGCGGGGTCACTGTCAGGGGAGGGCACCCCCTGTAAGCCACGGACAAGTGGCGACCGGGGCCTCTTCCCAAACGGCAGGCAGACTGGCCGAGGCGGAAGGCCCGGGACAACCCAGCCCCAATCAAAGGGGTAGCGTCCTCACCTGGCCCAGCAGGGCTGAGCAGCTCCAGGCTCCGCCCCGGACAAGAGCCTGACCCCGCCCACCCGTCTGCGCATGCGCAAAGGTGCAGTTCTCAGGGCCGCCGGCCGGGGGTTCTGGTGTGCTGCGGGTGGTTCGGGGACCCTCAGACCCCTAGGGCGTAGGGGGGACCTCGACCCCCATGGGGAACGGAGACCCTCGTCCCCCTTGGGGGAACCGTCAATCTTCCCCCTAGGGGAAACCTGCAATCTCCTCTCGCACTCACACCCCCTGGGGCCGGCCCCGGGCCCCAACACTCCCCGGACGGAAGGGCGGAGTCACCGTCAGGGGAGGGCACCCCCTGTAAGCCCCGGACAAGTGGCGACCGCGGCCTCTTCCCAAACTGCAGGCAGACAGGCCGGCGCGGAAAGCCCCGGGCAAGCCAGCACGACTCAAAGGGGAAGGGTCCTCACCTGACCCAGCAGCCCTGATGAGCCCCCGGCTCCGGCTCCGGCTCCGGCCCCGGCCACAGCCTGATCCCGCCCACCCGAGTCTGCGCATGCGCAAAGGTGCAGTTCTCAGGGCCGCCGGCAGGAGGGCGCTGGTGAGCGGGTGGTGGTTCGGGGACCCCCGTCCCTTTGAGGGTGGGCGCACCTGAACCCCCATGGGGATTGGGGACCCTCCTCCCCCTCGGGAAACGGTCTTTCTTCCCCCTGGGAGACAACCGCACCCTCCTCTCGCACTCACAGCCCCAGGGTCCGTCCGCGCGACCGAACACGCCTTAGAGAGAGGGGGGGATCAGTGTCTAGGGCCGGCAGCCCCTGCTCGGCCCAGAGAACCGGCGACCGCGGCCTCTTCCCAAACTGCAGGCAGACTCGTCGACGCGGAAAGCCCGGGACAACCCAGCCCCAATCAAAGGGGAAGCGTCCTCACCTGGCCCAGCAGGGCTGAGCAGCTCCAGGCTCCGCCCCGGACCGGAGCCTGACCCCGCCCTCCCGCCTACGCATGCGCAAAGGTGCGGTTCACAGGGCCGCGGGTAGGGGGCGCTGGTGAGCGGGGGGGTGCTTCGGGGTCCCTCAGGCCCCTTGGGCGTAGCGGGACCTCGACCCCCATGGGGAACGGGGACCCTCTTCCCCCTAGGGGGAACAGTCAATCTTCCCCCTAGGTTACACCTGCACCCTCCTCTCGCACTCAAACCCCCCGGGGCCGGCCCAGGGCCCCAACACGACCTAGACGGAGGGGCGGGGTCAGCGTCAGGGGAGGGTACCCTGTAAGCCATGGACAAGCAGCGACCGCGGCCTCTTCCCAAACTGCAGGCAGACAGGCCGGCGCGGAAAGCCCCGGGCAAGCCAGGACCACTGAAAGGGGAAGGGTAATCACCTGACCCAGTAGCCCTGATGAGCCCCCGGCTCCGGCTCTGGCCCCGGCCAGAGCCAGACCCCGCCCACCCGAGTCTGCGCATGCGCAAAGGTGCAGTACTCAGGGCCGCCGGCAGGGGGCGCTGTTGATCGGGTGGTGGTTCGGGGACCCCAGGCCCCTTTGAGGGTGGGGGCACCTGTACCCCCATGGGAAATGGGGACCCTCATCCCACTCGGGGGAACGGTCAATCTTCCCCCTGGGGGACACCCGCACCCTCCTCCCGCACTCACACCCCCAGGGTCCGGCCGCGCGACCGAACACGCCTTAGAGAGAGGGGGGGATCAGTGTCTAGGGCCGGCAGCCCCTGCTCGGCCCAGAGAACCGGCGACCGCGGCTTCTTCCCAAACTGCAGGCAGACTCGTCGACGCGGAAAGCCCGGGACAACCCAGCCCCAATCAAAGGGGAAGCGTCCTCACCTGGCCCAGCAGGGCTGAGCAGCTCCAGGCTCCGCCCCGGACCGCAGCCTGACCCTGCGCCCCGTCTGCGCATGCGCGAAGGTGCGGTTCTCAGGGCCGCCGGCAGGGGGCGCTGGTGAGCGGGAGGGTGGTTCGGGGTCCCTCAGCCCCCTTGGGCGTAGGGCGACCTCTACCCCCATGAGAAATGGGGACCCTCTTCCCCCTCGGGGGAACGGTCAATCTTCCCCCTAGGGGACACCTGCACCCTCTTCTCGCACTCACACCCCTGGGGCAGGCGACGGGCCCCAACACGACCTAGACGGAGGGGCGGGGTCAGCGTCAGGGGAGGGTACCCTGTAAGCCATGGACAAGCGGCGACCGCGGCCTCTTCCCAAACTGCAGGCAGACAGGCCGGCGCGGAAAGCCCCGGGCAAGCGAGGACCACTGAAAGGGGAAGGGTAATCACCTGACCCAGTAGCCCTGATGAGCCCCCGGCTCCGGCTCTGGCCCTGGCCAGAGCCAGACCCCGCCCACCCGAGTCTGCGCATGCGCAAAGGTGCAGTACTCAGGACCGCGGGAAGGGGGCGCTGGTGAGCGGGTGGTGGTTCGGGGACCCCCGCCCCTTTTAGAGTGGGGGCACCTGTACCCCCATGGGGAATGTGGACCCTCATCCCCCTCGGGGAAACGGTCTTTCTTCCCCCTGGGAGACACCCGCACCCTCCTCTTGCACTCACAGCCCCAGGGGCCGGCCCCGGGCCCAAACACGCCCTAGACGGAGGGGCGGAGTCACTGTCAGGGGAGGGCACCCCCTGTAAGCCACGGACAAGTGGCGACCGGGGCCTCTTCCCAAACGGCAGGCAGACTGGCCGAGGCGGAAGGCCCGGGACAACCCAGCCCCAATCAAAGGGGTAGCGTCCTCACCTGGCCCAGCAGGGCTGAGCAGCTCCAGGCTCCGCCCCGGACAAGAGCCTGACCCCGCCCACCCGTCTGCGCATGCGCAAAGGTGCAGTTCTCAGGGCCGCCGGCCGGGGGTTCTGGTGTGCTGCGGGTGGTTCGGGGACCCTCAGACCCCTAGGGCGTAGGGGGGACCTCGACCCCCATGGGGAACGGAGACCCTCGTCCCCCTTGGGGGAACCGTCAATCTTCCCCCTAGGGGAAACCTGCAATCTCCTCTCGCACTCACACCCCCTGGGGCCGGCCCCGGGCCCCAACACTCCCCGGACGGAAGGGCGGAGTCACCGTCAGGGGAGGGCACCCCCTGTAAGCCCCGGACAAGTGGCGACCGCGGCCTCTTCCCAAACTGCAGGCAGACAGGCCGGCGCGGAAAGCCCCGGGCAAGCCAGCACGACTCAAAGGGGAAGGGTCCTCACCTGACCCAGCAGCCCTGATGAGCCCCCGGCTCCGGCTCCGGCTCCGGCCCCGGCCACAGCCTGATCCCGCCCACCCGAGTCTGCGCATGCGCAAAGGTGCAGTTCTCAGGGCCGCCGGCAGGAGGGCGCTGGTGAGCGGGTGGTGGTTCGGGGACCCCCGTCCCTTTGAGGGTGGGCGCACCTGAACCCCCATGGGGATTGGGGACCCTCCTCCCCCTCGGGAAACGGTCTTTCTTCCCCCTGGGAGACAACCGCACCCTCCTCTCGCACTCACAGCCCCAGGGTCCGTCCGCGCGACCGAACACGCCTTAGAGAGAGGGGGGGATCAGTGTCTAGGGCCGGCAGCCCCTGCTCGGCCCAGAGAACCGGCGACCGCGGCCTCTTCCCAAACTGCAGGCAGACTCGTCGACGCGGAAAGCCCGGGACAACCCAGCCCCAATCAAAGGGGAAGCGTCCTCACCTGGCCCAGCAGGGCTGAGCAGCTCCAGGCTCCGCCCCGGACCGGAGCCTGACCCCGCCCTCCCGCCTACGCATGCGCAAAGGTGCGGTTCACAGGGCCGCGGGTAGGGGGCGCTGGTGAGCGGGGGGGTGCTTCGGGGTCCCTCAGGCCCCTTGGGCGTAGCGGGACCTCGACCCCCATGGGGAACGGGGACC
This sequence comes from Talpa europaea, assembly GCF_964194135.1. Taxonomy (NCBI): domain Eukaryota; kingdom Metazoa; phylum Chordata; class Mammalia; order Eulipotyphla; family Talpidae; genus Talpa; species Talpa europaea. The sequence goes on from NW_028167840.1 coordinate 16,828, forward strand.
CTCTTCCCCCTAGGGGGAACAGTCAATCTTCCCCCTAGGTTACACCTGCACCCTCCTCTCGCACTCAAACCCCCCGGGGCCGGCCCAGGGCCCCAACACGACCCAGACGGAGGGGCGGGGTCAGCGTCAGGGGAGGGTACCCTGTAAGCCATGGACAAGCGGCGACCGCGGCCTCTTCCCAAACCTCAGGCAGACAGGCCGGCGCGGAAAGCCCTGGGCAAGCCAGGCCCACTCAAAGGGGAAGGGTAATCACCTGGCCCAGCAGCCCTGATGAGCCCCCGGCTCCGGCTCCGGCCCCGGCCGGAGCGAGGCCCCGCCCACCCGAGTCTGCGCATGCGCAAAGGTGCAGACTCAGGGCCGCCGGCAGGGGGCGCTGTTGATCGGGTGGTGGTTCGGGGACCCCAGGCCTGTTTGAGGGTGGGTGCACCTGTACCCCCATGGGGAATGGGGACCCTCATCCCCGTTGGGGAAACGGTCAATCTTCCCCCTGCGGGACACCCGATCCCTCCTCTCGCACTCACAGCCCCAGGGTCCGTCCGCGCGACCGAACACGCCCTAGAGAGAGGGGCGGGGTCAGTGTCAAGTTCGGGCACTCCCTGTTCGGCCCAGAGAACCGGCAACTGCGGCCTCTTCCCAAACTGCAGGCAGACTCGCCGAGGCGGAAGGCCCGAGACAACCCAGCCCCAATCAAAGGGGTAGCGTCCTCACCTGGCCCAGCAGGGCTGAGGAGCTCCAGGCCCCGCCCCGGACCGGAGCCTGACCCCGCCAACCCGCCTGCGCATGCGCAAAGGTGCGGTTCTCAGGGCCGCGGGCAGGGGGCGCTGGTGAGCGGGAGGGTGGTTCGGGGTCCCTCAGCCCCCTTGGGCGTAGGGCGACCTCTACCCCCATGGGAAATGGGGACCCTCTTCCCCCTAGGGGGAACGGTCAATCTTCCCCCTAGGGGACACCTGCACCCTCTTCTCGCACTCACACCCCTGGGGCAGGCGACGGGCCCCAACACGACCTAGACGGAGGGGCGGGGTCAGCGTCAGGGGAGGGTACCCTGTAAGCCATGGACAAGCGGCGACCGCGGCCTCTTCCCAAACTGCAGGCAGACAGGCCGGCGCGGAAAGCCCCGGGCAAGCCAGGACCACTGAAAGGGGAAGGGTAATCACCTGACCCAGTAGCCCTGATGAGCCCCCGGCTCCGGCTCTGGCCCTGGCCAGAGCCAGACCCCGCCCACCCGAGTCTGCGCATGCGCAAAGGTGCAGTACTCAGGGCCGCCGGCAGGGGGCGCTGTTGATCGGGTGGTGGTTCGGGGACCCCAGGCCCCTTTGAGGGTGGGGGCACCTGTACCCCCATGGGGAATGGGGACCCTCATCCCACTCGGGGGAACGGTCAATCTTCCCCCTGGGGGACACCCGCACCCTCCTCCCGCACTCACACCCCCAGGGTCCGGCCGCGCGACCGAAAACGCCTTAGAGAGAGGGGCGGGGTCAGTGTCAAGGTCGGGCACCCCCTGTTCGGCACAGAGAACTGGCTACTGCGGCCACATCCCAAACTGCAGGCAGACACGCCAAGGCGGAAGGCCCGGGACTACCCAGCCCCAATCAAAGGGGTAGCGTCCTCACCTGGCCCAGCAGGGCTGAGCAGCTCCAGGAACCGCCCCGGACCGGAGCCTGACCCCGCCCACCCGAGTCTGCGCATGCGCAAAGGTGAAGTTCTCAGGCCCCCGGCAGGGGGCGCTGGTGAGCGGGTGCTGGTTCGGGGACCCCACCCCTTGGAGGGTGGGGCACCTGTACACCCATGGGGAATGGGCCCCTCATTCCCCTCGGGGAAACGGTCAATCTTCCCCCTGGGGGACACCCGATCCCTCCTCTCACACTCACAGCCCCAGGGTCCGTCCGCGCGACCGAAAACGCCCTAGAGGGAGGGTCGGGGTCAGTGTCAAGGTCGGGCACCCCCTGTTCGGCCCAGAGTAATGCCAACTGCGGTCTCTTCCCAAAGTGCAGGCAGACTGGCCGAGGCGGAAGGCCTGGGACAACCCAGCCCCAATCAAAGGGGTAGCGTCCTCACCTGGCCCAGCAGGGCTGAGCAGCTCCAGGACCCGCCCCGGACCGGAGCCTGACCCCGCCCACCCGAGTCTGCGCATGCGCAAAGGTGAAGTTCTCAGGCGCCCGGCAGGGGGCGCTGGTGAGCGGGTGCTGGTTCGGGGACCCCCAGCCCCTTTGAGGGTGGGGGCACCTGTACCCCCATGGGGAATGGGGACCCTCATCCCCCTCGGGGAAACGGTCAATCTTCCCCATGGGGGACACCCGATCCCTCCTCTGGCACTCACAGCCCCAGGGTCCGTCCGCGCGACCTAAAACGCCCTAGACGGAGGGGCGGGGTCACTGTCAGTGGAGGGCACCCCCTGGAAGCCACGGACAAGTGGCGACCGGGGCCTCTTCCCAAACGGCAGGCAGGCTGGCCGAGGCGGAAGGCCCGGGACAACCCAGCCCCAATCAAACGGGTAGCGTCCTCACCTGGCCCAGAAGGGCTGAGGAGCTCCAGGCTCCGCCCCGGACCGAGCCTGACCCCGCCCACCCGAGACTGCGCATGCGCAAAGGTGCACTTCTCAGGGCCGCTGGCCGGGGGTTCTGGTGTGCTGCGGGTGGTTCGGGTTCCCTCAGACCCTTAGGGTGTAGGGGGGACCTCGACCCCCATGGGGAACGGAGACCCTCGTCCCCCTTGGGGGAACGGTCAATCTTCCCCCTAGGGGACACCTGCAATCTCCTCTCGCACTCACACCCCCTGGGGCCGGCCCCGGGCCCCAACACGCCCCGGACGGAGGGGCGGAGTCACTGTCAGGGGTGGGCACCCCATGTAGGCCCCGGACAAGCGGCGACCGCGGCCTCTTCCCAAACTGCAGGCAGACAGGCCGGCGCGGAAAGCCCCGGGCAAGCCAGCACCAATCAAGGGGAAGGGTCCTCACCTGGCCCAGCAGCCCTGATGAGCCCCCGGCTCCGGCTCTGGCCCCAGCCAGAGCCAGACCCCGCCCACCCGAGTCTGCGCATGCGCAAAGGTGCAGTACTCAGGGCCGCCGGCAGGGGGCGCTGTTGATCGGGTGGTGGTTCGGGGACCCCAGGCCTGTTTGAGGGTGGGGGCACCTGTACCCCCATGAGGAATGGGGACCCTCATCCCACTCGGGGAAACGGTCTTTCTTCCCCCTGGGAGACACCCGCACCCTCCTCTTGCACTCACAGCCCCAGGGGCCGGCCCCGGGCCCAAACACGCCCTAGACGGAGGGGCGGGGTCACTGTCAGGAGAGGGCACCCCCTGTAAGCCCCGGAGAAGTGGCGACCGCGGCCTCTTCCCAAACTGCAGGCAGACAGGCCGGCGCGGAAAGCCCCAAGCAAGCCAGCACGACTCAAAGGGGAAGGGTCCTCACCTGGCCCAGCAGCCCTGATGAGCCCCCGGCTCCGGCTCCGGCTCCGGCCCCGGCCACAGCCTGATCCCGCCCACCCGAGTCTGCGCATGCGCAAAGATGCGGTTCACAGTGCCGCCGGCAGGAGGGCGCTGGTGAGCGGGTGGTGGTTCGGGGACACCCGCCCCTTTTAGAGTGGGGGCACCTGAACCCCCATGGGGAATGTGGACCCTCATCCCCCTCGGGGAAACGGTCTTTCTTCCCCCTGGGAGACACCCGCACCCTCCTCTTGCACTCACAGCCCCAGGGGCCGGCCCCGGGCCCAAACACGCCCCGGACGGAGGGGCGGGGTTACTGTCAGGGGAGGGCACCCCCTGTAAGCCACGGACAAGTGGCGACCGGGGCCTCTTCCCAAACGGCAGGCAGACTGGCCGAGGCGGAAGGCCCGGGACAACCCAGCCCCAATCAAAGGGGTAGCGTCCTCACCTGGCCCAGCAGGGCTGAGCAGCTCCAGGCTCCGCCCCGGACAAGAGCCTGACCCCGCCCACCCGTCTGCGCATGCGCAAAGGTGCAGTTCTCAGGGCCGCCGGCCGGGGGTTCTGGTGTGCTGCGGGTGGTTCGGGGACCCTCAGACCCCTAGGGCGTAGGGGGGACCTCGACCCCCATGGGGAACGGAGACCCTCGTCCCCCTTGGGGGAACCGTCAATCTTCCCCCTAGGGGAAACCTGCAATCTCCTCTCGCACTCACACCCCCTGGGGCCGGCCCCGGGCCCCAACACTCCCCGGACGGAAGGGCGGAGTCACCGTCAGGGGAGGGCACCCCCTGTAAGCCCCGGACAAGTGGCGACCGCGGCCTCTTCCCAAACTGCAGGCAGACAGGCCGGCGCGGAAAGCCCCGGGCAAGCCAGCACGACTCAAAGGGGAAGGGTCCTCACCTGACCCAGCAGCCCTGATGAGCCCCCGGCTCCGGCTCCGGCTCCGGCCCCGGCCACAGCCTGATCCCGCCCACCCGAGTCTGCGCATGCGCAAAGGTGCAGTTCTCAGGGCCGCCGGCAGGAGGGCGCTGGTGAGCGGGTGGTGGTTCGGGGACCCCCGTCCCTTTGAGGGTGGGCGCACCTGAACCCCCATGGGGATTGGGGACCCTCCTCCCCCTCGGGAAACGGTCTTTCTTCCCCCTGGGAGACAACCGCACCCTCCTCTCGCACTCACAGCCCCAGGGTCCGTCCGCGCGACCGAACACGCCTTAGAGAGAGGGGGGGATCAGTGTCTAGGGCCGGCAGCCCCTGCTCGGCCCAGAGAACCGGCGACCGCGGCCTCTTCCCAAACTGCCGGCAGACTCGTCGACGCGGAAAGCCCGGGACAACCCAGCCCCAATCAAAGGGGAAGCGTCCTCACCTGGCCCAGCAGGGCTGAGCAGCTCCAGGCTCCGCCCCGGACCGGAGCCTGACCCCGCCCTCCCGCCTACGCATGCGCAAAGGTGCGGTTCACAGGGCCGCGGGTAGGGGGCGCTGGTGAGCGGGGGGGTGCTTCGGGGTCCCTCAGGCCCCTTGGGCGTAGCGGGACCTCGACCCCCATGGGGAACGGGGACCCTCTTCCCCCTAGGGGGAACAGTCAATCTTCCCCCTAGGTTACACCTGCACCCTCCTCTCGCACTCAAACCCCCCGGGGCCGGCCCAGGGCCCCAACACGACCTAGACGGAGGGGCGGGGTCAGCGTCAGGGGAGGGTACCCTGTAAGCCATGGACAAGCGGCGACCGCGGCCTCTTCCCAAACTGCAGGCAGACAGGCCGGCGCGGAAAGCCCCGGGCAAGCCAGGACCACTGAAAGGGGAAGGGTAATCACCTGACCCAGTAGCCCTGATGAGCCCCCGGCTCCGGCTCTGGCCCCGGCCAGAGCCAGACCCCGCCCACCCGAGTCTGCGCATGCGCAAAGGTGCAGTACTCAGGGCCGCCGGCAGGGGGCGCTGTTGATCGGGTGGTGGTTCGGGGACCCCAGGCCCCTTTGAGGGTGGGGGCACCTGTACCCCCATGGGAAATGGGGACCCTCATCCCACTCGGGGGAACGGTCAATCTTCCCCCTGGGGGACACCCGCACCCTCCTCCCGCACTCACACCCCCAGGGTCCGGCCGCGCGACCGAACACGCCTTAGAGAGAGGGGGGGATCAGTGTCTAGGGCCGGCAGCCCCTGCTCGGCCCAGAGAACCGGCGACCGCGGCTTCTTCCCAAACTGCAGGCAGACTCGTCGACGCGGAAAGCCCGGGACAACCCAGCCCCAATCAAAGGGGAAGCGTCCTCACCTGGCCCAGCAGGGCTGAGCAGCTCCAGGCTCCGCCCCGGACCGCAGCCTGACCCTGCGCCCCGTCTGCGCATGCGCGAAGGTGCGGTTCTCAGGGCCGCCGGCAGGGGGCGTTGGTGAGCGGGTGGTGGTTCGTGGACCCCCGCCCCTTTTAGAGTGGGGGCACCTGTACCCCCATGGGGAATGTGGACCCTCATCCCCCTCGGGGAAACGGTCTTTCTTCCCCCTGGGAGACACCCGCACCCTCCTCTTGCACTCACAGCCCCAGGGGCCGGCCCCGGGCCCAAACACGCCCCGGACGGAGGGGCGGGGTCACTGTCAGGGGAGGGCACCCCCTGTAAGCCACGGACAAGTGGCGACCGGGGCCTCTTCCCAAACGGCAGGCAGACTGGCCGAGGCGGAAGGCCCGGGACAACCCAGCCCCAATCAAAGGGGTAGCGTCCTCACCTGGCCCAGCAGGGCTGAGCAGCTCCAGGCTCCGCCCCGGACAAGAGCCTGACCCCGCCCACCCGTCTGCGCATGCGCAAAGGTGCAGTTCTCAGGGCCGCCGGCCGGGGGTTCTGGTGTGCTGCGGGTGGTTCGGGGACCCTCAGACCCCTAGGGCGTAGGGGGGACCTCGACCCCCATGGGGAACGGAGACCCTCGTCCCCCTTGGGGGAACCGTCAATCTTCCCCCTAGGGGAAACCTGCAATCTCCTCTCGCACTCACACCCCCTGGGGCCGGCCCCGGGCCCCAACACTCCCCGGACGGAAGGGCGGAGTCACCGTCAGGGGAGGGCACCCCCTGTAAGCCCCGGACAAGTGGCGACCGCGGCCTCTTCCCAAACTGCAGGCAGACAGGCCGGCGCGGAAAGCCCCGGGCAAGCCAGCACGACTCAAAGGGGAAGGGTCCTCACCTGACCCAGCAGCCCTGATGAGCCCCCGGCTCCGGCTCCGGCTCCGGCCCCGGCCACAGCCTGATCCCGCCCACCCGAGTCTGCGCATGCGCAAAGGTGCAGTTCTCAGGGCCGCCGGCAGGAGGGCGCTGGTGAGCGGGTGGTGGTTCGGGGACCCCCGTCCCTTTGAGGGTGGGCGCACCTGAACCCCCATGGGGATTGGGGACCCTCCTCCCCCTCGGGAAACGGTCTTTCTTCCCCCTGGGAGACAACCGCACCCTCCTCTCGCACTCACAGCCCCAGGGTCCGTCCGCGCGACCGAACACGCCTTAGAGAGAGGGGGGGATCAGTGTCTAGGGCCGGCAGCCCCTGCTCGGCCCAGAGAACCGGCGACCGCGGCCTCTTCCCAAACTGCAGGCAGACTCGTCGACGCGGAAAGCCCGGGACAACCCAGCCCCAATCAAAGGGGAAGCGTCCTCACCTGGCCCAGCAGGGCTGAGCAGCTCCAGGCTCCGCCCCGGACCGGAGCCTGACCCCGCCCTCCCGCCTACGCATGCGCAAAGGTGCGGTTCACAGGGCCGCGGGTAGGGGGCGCTGGTGAGCGGGGGGGTGCTTCGGGGTCCCTCAGGCCCCTTGGGCGTAGCGGGACCTCGACCCCCATGGGGAACGGGGACCCTCTTCCCCCTAGGGGGAACAGTCAATCTTCCCCCTAGGTTACACCTGCACCCTCCTCTCGCACTCAAACCCCCCGGGGCCGGCCCAGGGCCCCAACACGACCTAGACGGAGGGGCGGGGTCAGCGTCAGGGGAGGGTACCCTGTAAGCCATGGACAAGCGGCGACCGCGGCCTCTTCCCAAACTGCAGGCAGACAGGCCGGCGCGGAAAGCCCCGGGCAAGCCAGGACCACTGAAAGGGGAAGGGTAATCACCTGACCCAGTAGCCCTGATGAGCCCCCGGCTCCGGCTCTGGCCCCGGCCAGAGCCAGACCCCGCCCACCCGAGTCTGCGCATGCGCAAAGGTGCAGTACTCAGGGCCGCCGGCAGGGGGCGCTGTTGATCGGGTGGTGGTTCGGGGACCCCAGGCCCCTTTGAGGGTGGGGGCACCTGTACCCCCATGGGAAATGGGGACCCTCATCCCACTCGGGGGAACGGTCAATCTTCCCCCTGGGGGACACCCGCACCCTCCTCCCGCACTCACACCCCCAGGGTCCGGCCGCGCGACCGAACACGCCTTAGAGAGAGGGGGGGATCAGTGTCTAGGGCCGGCAGCCCCTGCTCGGCCCAGAGAACCGGCGACCGCGGCTTCTTCCCAAACTGCAGGCAGACTCGTCGACGCGGAAAGCCCGGGACAACCCAGCCCCAATCAAAGGGGAAGCGTCCTCACCTGGCCCAGCAGGGCTGAGCAGCTCCAGGCTCCGCCCCGGACCGCAGCCTGACCCTGCGCCCCGTCTGCGCATGCGCGAAGGTGCAGTTCTCAGGGCCGCCGGCAGGGGGCGTTGGTGAGCGGGTGGTGGTTCGTGGACCCCCGCCCCTTTTAGAGTGGGGGCACCTGTACCCCCATGGGGAATGTGGACCCTCATCCCCCTCGGGGAAACGGTCTTTCTTCCCCCTGGGAGACACCCGCACCCTCCTCTTGCACTCACAGCCCCAGGGGCCGGCCCCGGGCCCAAACACGCCCCGGACGGAGGGGCGGGGTCACTGTCAGGGGAGGGCACCCCCTGTAAGCCACGGACAAGTGGCGACCGGGGCCTCTTCCCAAACGGCAGGCAGACTGGCCGAGGCGGAAGGCCCGGGACAACCCAGCCCCAATCAAAGGGGTAGCGTCCTCACCTGGCCCAGCAGGGCTGAGCAGCTCCAGGCTCCGCCCCGGACAAGAGCCTGACCCCGCCCACCCGTCTGCGCATGCGCAAAGGTGCAGTTCTCAGGGCCGCCGGCCGGGGGTTCTGGTGTGCTGCGGGTGGTTCGGGGACCCTCAGACCCCTAGGGCGTAGGGGGGACCTCGACCCCCATGGGGAACGGAGACCCTCGTCCCCCTTGGGGGAACCGTCAATCTTCCCCCTAGGGGAAACCTGCAATCTCCTCTCGCACTCACACCCCCTGGGGCCGGCCCCGGGCCCCAACACTCCCCGGACGGAAGGGCGGAGTCACCGTCAGGGGAGGGCACCCCCTGTAAGCCCCGGACAAGTGGCGACCGCGGCCTCTTCCCAAACTGCAGGCAGACAGGCCGGCGCGGAAAGCCCCGGGCAAGCCAGCACGACTCAAAGGGGAAGGGTCCTCACCTGACCCAGCAGCCCTGATGAGCCCCCGGCTCCGGCTCCGGCTCCGGCCCCGGCCACAGCCTGATCCCGCCCACCCGAGTCTGCGCATGCGCAAAGGTGCAGTTCTCAGGGCCGCCGGCAGGAGGGCGCTGGTGAGCGGGTGGTGGTTCGGGGACCCCCGTCCCTTTGAGGGTGGGCGCACCTGAACCCCCATGGGGATTGGGGACCCTCCTCCCCCTCGGGAAACGGTCTTTCTTCCCCCTGGGAGACAACCGCACCCTCCTCTCGCACTCACAGCCCCAGGGTCCGTCCGCGCGACCGAACACGCCTTAGAGAGAGGGGGGGATCAGTGTCTAGGGCCGGCAGCCCCTGCTCGGCCCAGAGAACCGGCGACCGCGGCCTCTTCCCAAACTGCAGGCAGACTCGTCGACGCGGAAAGCCCGGGACAACCCAGCCCCAATCAAAGGGGAAGCGTCCTCACCTGGCCCAGCAGGGCTGAGCAGCTCCAGGCTCCGCCCCGGACCGGAGCCTGACCCCGCCCTCCCGCCTACGCATGCGCAAAGGTGCGGTTCACAGGGCCGCGGGTAGGGGGCGCTGGTGAGCGGGGGGGTGCTTCGGGGTCCCTCAGGCCCCTTGGGCGTAGCGGGACCTCGACCCCCATGGGGAACGGGGACCCTCTTCCCCCTAGGGGGAACAGTCAATCTTCCCCCTAGGTTACACCTGCACCCTCCTCTCGCACTCAAACCCCCCGGGGCCGGCCCAGGGCCCCAACACGACCTAGACGGAGGGGCGGGGTCAGCGTCAGGGGAGGGTACCCTGTAAGCCATGGACAAGCGGCGACCGCGGCCTCTTCCCAAACTGCAGGCAGACAGGCCGGCGCGGAAAGCCCCGGGCAAGCCAGGACCACTGAAAGGGGAAGGGTAATCACCTGACCCAGTAGCCCTGATGAGCCCCCGGCTCCGGCTCTGGCCCCGGCCAGAGCCAGACCCCGCCCACCCGAGTCTGCGCATGCGCAAAGGTGCAGTACTCAGGGCCGCCGGCAGGGGGCGCTGTTGATCGGGTGGTGGTTCGGGGACCCCAGGCCCCTTTGAGGGTGGGGGCACCTGTACCCCCATGGGGAATGGGGACCCTCATCCCACTCGGGGGAACGGTCAATCTTCCCCCTGGGGGACACCCGCACCCTCCTCCCGCACTCACACCCCCAGGGTCCGGCCGCGCGACCGAACACGCCTTAGAGAGAGGGGGGGATCAGTGTCTAGGGCCGGCAGCCCCTGCTCGGCCCAGAGAACCGGCGACCGCGGCTTCTTCCCAAACTGCAGGCAGACTCGTCGACGCGGAAAGCCCGGGACAACCCAGCCCCAATCAAAGGGGAAGCGTCCTCACCTGGCCCAGCAGGGCTGAGCAGCTCCAGGCTCCGCCCCGGACCGGAGCCTGACCCCGCCCTCCCGCCTACGCATGCGCAAAGGTGCGGTTCACAGGGCCGCGGGTAGGGGGCGCTGGTGAGCGGGGGGGTGCTTCGGGGTCCCTCAGGCCCCTTGGGCGTAGCGGGACCTCGACCCCCATGGGGAACGGGGACCCTCTTCCCCCTAGGGGGAACAGTCAATCTTCCCCCTAGGTTACACCTGCACCCTCCTCTCGCACTCAAACCCCCCGGGGCCGGCCCAGGGCCCCAACACGACCTAGACGGAGGGGCGGGGTCAGCGTCAGGGGAGGGTACCCTGTAAGCCATGGACAAGCGGCGACCGCGGCCTCTTCCCAAACTGCAGGCAGACAGGCCGGCGCGGAAAGCCCCGGGCAAGCCAGGACCACTGAAAGGGGAAGGGTAATCACCTGACCCAGTAGCCCTGATGAGCCCCCGGCTCCGGCTCTGGCCCCGGCCAGAGCCAGACCCCGCCCACCCGAGTCTGCGCATGCGCAAAGGTGCAGTACTCAGGGCCGCCGGCAGGGGGCGCTGTTGATCGGGTGGTGGTTCGGGGACCCCAGGCCCCTTTGAGGGTGGGGGCACCTGTACCCCCATGGGAAATGGGGACCCTCATCCCACTCGGGGGAACGGTCAATCTTCCCCCTGGGGGACACCCGCACCCTCCTCCCGCACTCACACCCCCAGGGTCCGGCCGCGCGACCGAACACGCCTTAGAGAGAGGGGGGGATCAGTGTCTAGGGCCGGCAGCCCCTGCTCGGCCCAGAGAACCGGCGACCGCGGCTTCTTCCCAAACTGCAGGCAGACTCGTCGACGCGGAAAGCCCGGGACAACCCAGCCCCAATCAAAGGGGAAGCGTCCTCACCTGGCCCAGCAGGGCTGAGCAGCTCCAGGCTCCGCCCCGGACCGCAGCCTGACCCTGCGCCCCGTCTGCGCATGCGCGAAGGTGCGGTTCTCAGGGCCGCCGGCAGGGGGCGCTGGTGAGCGGGAGGGTGGTTCGGGGTCCCTCAGCCCCCTTGGGCGTAGGGCGACCTCTACCCCCATGAGAAATGGGGACCCTCTTCCCCCTCGGGGGAACGGTCAATCTTCCCCCTAGGGGACACCTGCACCCTCTTCTCGCACTCACACCCCTGGGGCAGGCGACGGGCCCCAACACGACCTAGACGGAGGGGCGGGGTCAGCGTCAGGGGAGGGTACCCTGTAAGCCATGGACAAGCGGCGACCGCGGCCTCTTCCCAAACTGCAGGCAGACAGGCCGGCGCGGAAAGCCCCGGGCAAGCCAGGACCACTGAAAGGGGAAGGGTAATCACCTGACCCAGTAGCCCTGATGAGCCCCCGGCTCCGGCTCTGGCCCTGGCCAGAGCCAGACCCCGCCCACCCGAGTCTGCGCATGCGCAAAGGTGCAGTACTCAGGACCGCGGGAAGGGGGCGCTGGTGAGCGGGTGGTGGTTCGGGGACCCCCGCCCCTTTTAGAGTGGGGGCACCTGTACCCCCATGGGGAATGTGGACCCTCATCCCCCTCGGGGAAACGGTCTTTCTTCCCCCTGGGAGACACCCGCACCCTCCTCTTGCACTCACAGCCCCAGGGGCCGGCCCCGGGCCCAAACACGCCCTAGACGGAGGGGCGGAGTCACTGTCAGGGGAGGGCACCCCCTGTAAGCCACGGACAAGTGGCGACCGGGGCCTCTTCCCAAACGGCAGGCAGACTGGCCGAGGCGGAAGGCCCGGGACAACCCAGCCCCAATCAAAGGGGTAGCGTCCTCACCTGGCCCAGCAGGGCTGAGCAGCTCCAGGCTCCGCCCCGGACAAGAGCCTGACCCCGCCCACCCGTCTGCGCATGCGCAAAGGTGCAGTTCTCAGGGCCGCCGGCCGGGGGTTCTGGTGTGCTGCGGGTGGTTCGGGGACCCTCAGACCCCTAGGGCGTAGGGGGGACCTCGACCCCCATGGGGAACGGAGACCCTCGTCCCCCTTGGGGGAACCGTCAATCTTCCCCCTAGGGGAAACCTGCAATCTCCTCTCGCACTCACACCCCCTGGGGCCGGCCCCGGGCCCCAACACTCCCCGGACGGAAGGGCGGAGTCACCGTCAGGGGAGGGCACCCCCTGTAAGCCCCGGACAAGTGGCGACCGCGGCCTCTTCCCAAACTGCAGGCAGACAGGCCGGCGCGGAAAGCCCCGGGCAAGCCAGCACGACTCAAAGGGGAAGGGTCCTCACCTGACCCAGCAGCCCTGATGAGCCCCCGGCTCCGGCTCCGGCTCCGGCCCCGGCCACAGCCTGATCCCGCCCACCCGAGTCTGCGCATGCGCAAAGGTGCAGTTCTCAGGGCCGCCGGCAGGAGGGCGCTGGTGAGCGGGTGGTGGTTCGGGGACCCCCGTCCCTTTGAGGGTGGGCGCACCTGAACCCCCATGGGGATTGGGGACCCTCCTCCCCCTCGGGAAACGGTCTTTCTTCCCCCTGGGAGACAACCGCACCCTCCTCTCGCACTCACAGCCCCAGGGTCCGTCCGCGCGACCGAACACGCCTTAGAGAGAGGGGGGGATCAGTGTCTAGGGCCGGCAGCCCCTGCTCGGCCCAGAGAACCGGCGACCGCGGCCTCTTCCCAAACTGCAGGCAGACTCGTCGACGCGGAAAGCCCGGGACAACCCAGCCCCAATCAAAGGGGAAGCGTCCTCACCTGGCCCAGCAGGGCTGAGCAGCTCCAGGCTCCGCCCCGGACCGGAGCCTGACCCCGCCCTCCCGCCTACGCATGCGCAAAGGTGCGGTTCACAGGGCCGCGGGTAGGGGGCGCTGGTGAGCGGGGGGGTGCTTCGGGGTCCCTCAGGCCCCTTGGGCGTAGCGGGACCTCGACCCCCATGGGGAACGGGGACCCTCTTCCCCCTAGGGGGAACAGTCAATCTTCCCCCTAGGTTACACCTGCACCCTCCTCTCGCACTCAAACCCCCCGGGGCCGGCCCAGGGCCCCAACACGACCCAGACGGAGGGGCGGGGTCAGCGTCAGGGGAGGGTACCCTGTAAGCCATGGACAAGCGGCGACCGCGGCCTCTTCCCAAACCTCAGGCAGACAGGCCGGCGCGGAAAGCCCTGGGCAAGCCAGGCCCACTCAAAGGGGAAGGGTAATCACCTGGCCCAGCAGCCCTGATGAGCCCCCGGCTCCGGCTCCGGCCCCGGCCGGAGCGAGGCCCCGCCCACCCGAGTCTGCGCATGCGCAAAGGTGCAGACTCAGGGCCGCCGGCAGGGGGCGCTGTTGATCGGGTGGTGGTTCGGGGACCCCAGGCCTGTTTGAGGGTGGGTGCACCTGTACCCCCATGGGGAATGGGGACCCTCATCCCCGTTGGGGAAACGGTCAATCTTCCCCCTGCGGGACACCCGATCCCTCCTCTCGCACTCACAGCCCCAGGGTCCGTCCGCGCGACCGAACACGCCCTAGAGAGAGGGGCGGGGTCAGTGTCAAGTTCGGGCACTCCCTGTTCGGCCCAGAGAACCGGCAACTGCGGCCTCTTCCCAAACTGCAGGCAGACTCGCCGAGGCGGAAGGCCCGAGACAACCCAGCCCCAATCAAAGGGGTAGCGTCCTCACCTGGCCCAGCAGGGCTGAGGAGCTCCAGGCCCCGCCCCGGACCGGAGCCTGACCCCGCCAACCCGCCTGCGCATGCGCAAAGGTGCGGTTCTCAGGGCCGCGGGCAGGGGGCGCTGGTGAGCGGGAGGGTGGTTCGGGGTCCCTCAGCCCCCTTGGGCGTAGGGCGACCTCTACCCCCATGGGAAATGGGGACCCTCTTCCCCCTAGGGGGAACGGTCAATCTTCCCCCTAGGGGACACCTGCACCCTCTTCTCGCACTCACACCCCTGGGGCAGGCGACGGGCCCCAACACGACCTAGACGGAGGGGCGGGGTCAGCGTCAGGGGAGGGTACCCTGTAAGCCATGGACAAGCGGCGACCGCGGCCTCTTCCCAAACTGCAGGCAGACAGGCCGGCGCGGAAAGCCCCGGGCAAGCCAGGACCACTGAAAGGGGAAGGGTAATCACCTGACCCAGTAGCCCTGATGAGCCCCCGGCTCCGGCTCTGGCCCTGGCCAGAGCCAGACCCCGCCCACCCGAGTCTGCGCATGCGCAAAGGTGCAGTACTCAGGGCCGCCGGCAGGGGGCGCTGTTGATCGGGTGGTGGTTCGGGGACCCCAGGCCCCTTTGAGGGTGGGGGCACCTGTACCCCCATGGGGAATGGGGACCCTCATCCCACTCGGGGGAACGGTCAATCTTCCCCCTGGGGGACACCCGCACCCTCCTCCCGCACTCACACCCCCAGGGTCCGGCCGCGCGACCGAAAACGCCTTAGAGAGAGGGGCGGGGTCAGTGTCAAGGTCGGGCACCCCCTGTTCGGCACAGAGAACTGGCTACTGCGGCCACATCCCAAACTGCAGGCAGACACGCCAAGGCGGAAGGCCCGGGACTACCCAGCCCCAATCAAAGGGGTAGCGTCCTCACCTGGCCCAGCAGGGCTGAGCAGCTCCAGGAACCGCCCCGGACCGGAGCCTGACCCCGCCCACCCGAGTCTGCGCATGCGCAAAGGTGAAGTTCTCAGGCCCCCGGCAGGGGGCGCTGGTGAGCGGGTGCTGGTTCGGGGACCCCACCCCTTGGAGGGTGGGGCACCTGTACACCCATGGGGAATGGGCCCCTCATTCCCCTCGGGGAAACGGTCAATCTTCCCCCTGGGGGACACCCGATCCCTCCTCTCACACTCACAGCCCCAGGGTCCGTCCGCGCGACCGAAAACGCCCTAGAGGGAGGGTCGGGGTCAGTGTCAAGGTCGGGCACCCCCTGTTCGGCCCAGAGTAATGCCAACTGCGGTCTCTTCCCAAACTGCAGGCAGACTGGCCGAGGCGGAAGGCCTGGGACAACCCAGCCCCAATCAAAGGGGTAGCGTCCTCACCTGGCCCAGCAGGGCTGAGCAGCTCCAGGACCCGCCCCGGACCGGAGCCTGACCCCGCCCACCCGAGTCTGCGCATGCGCAAAGGTGAAGTTCTCAGGCGCCCGGCAGGGGGCGCTGGTGAGCGGGTGCTGGTTCGGGGACCCCCAGCCCCTTTGAGGGTGGGGGCACCTGTACCCCCATGGGGAATGGGGACCCTCATCCCCCTCGGGGAAACGGTCAATCTTCCCCATGGGGGACACCCGATCCCTCCTCTGGCACTCACAGCCCCAGGGTCCGTCCGCGCGACCTAAAACGCCCTAGACGGAGGGGCGGGGTCACTGTCAGTGGAGGGCACCCCCTGGAAGCCACGGACAAGTGGCGACCGGGGCCTCTTCCCAAACGGCAGGCAGGCTGGCCGAGGCGGAAGGCCCGGGACAACCCAGCCCCAATCAAACGGGTAGCGTCCTCACCTGGCCCAGAAGGGCTGAGGAGCTCCAGGCTCCGCCCCGGACCGAGCCTGACCCCGCCCACCCGAGACTGCGCATGCGCAAAGGTGCACTTCTCAGGGCCGCTGGCCGGGGGTTCTGGTGTGCTGCGGGTGGTTCGGGTTCCCTCAGACCCTTAGGGTGTAGGGGGGACCTCGACCCCCATGGGGAACGGAGACCCTCGTCCCCCTTGGGGGAACGGTCAATCTTCCCCCTAGGGGACACCTGCAATCTCCTCTCGCACTCACACCCCCTGGGGCCGGCCCCGGGCCCCAACACGCCCCGGACGGAGGGGCGGAGTCACTGTCAGGGGTGGGCACCCCATGTAGGCCCCGGACAAGCGGCGACCGCGGCCTCTTCCCAAACTGCAGGCAGACAGGCCGGCGCGGAAAGCCCCGGGCAAGCCAGCACCAATCAAGGGGAAGGGTCCTCACCTGGCCCAGCAGCCCTGATGAGCCCCCGGCTCCGGCTCTGGCCCCAGCCAGAGCCAGACCCCGCCCACCCGAGTCTGCGCATGCGCAAAGGTGCAGTACTCAGGGCCGCCGGCAGGGGGCGCTGTTGATCGGGTGGTGGTTCGGGGACCCCAGGCCTGTTTGAGGGTGGGGGCACCTGTACCCCCATGAGGAATGGGGACCCTCATCCCACTCGGGGAAACGGTCTTTCTTCCCCCTGGGAGACACCCGCACCCTCCTCTTGCACTCACAGCCCCAGGGGCCGGCCCCGGGCCCAAACACGCCCTAGACGGAGGGGCGGGGTCACTGTCAGGAGAGGGCACCCCCTGTAAGCCCCGGAGAAGTGGCGACCGCGGCCTCTTCCCAAACTGCAGGCAGACAGGCCGGCGCGGAAAGCCCCAAGCAAGCCAGCACGACTCAAAGGGGAAGGGTCCTCACCTGGCCCAGCAGCCCTGATGAGCCCCCGGCTCCGGCTCCGGCTCCGGCCCCGGCCACAGCCTGATCCCGCCCACCCGAGTCTGCGCATGCGCAAAGATGCGGTTCACAGTGCCGCCGGCAGGAGGGCGCTGGTGAGCGGGTGGTGGTTCGGGGACACCCGCCCCTTTTAGAGTGGGGGCACCTGAACCCCCATGGGGAATGTGGACCCTCATCCCCCTCGGGGAAACGGTCTTTCTTCCCCCTGGGAGACACCCGCACCCTCCTCTTGCACTCACAGCCCCAGGGGCCGGCCCCGGGCCCAAACACGCCCCGGACGGAGGGGCGGGGTTACTGTCAGGGGAGGGCACCCCCTGTAAGCCACGGACAAGTGGCGACCGGGGCCTCTTCCCAAACGGCAGGCAGACTGGCCGAGGCGGAAGGCCCGGGACAACCCAGCCCCAATCAAAGGGGTAGCGTCCTCACCTGGCCCAGCAGGGCTGAGCAGCTCCAGGCTCCGCCCCGGACAAGAGCCTGACCCCGCCCACCCGTCTGCGCATGCGCAAAGGTGCAGTTCTCAGGGCCGCCGGCCGGGGGTTCTGGTGTGCTGCGGGTGGTTCGGGGACCCTCAGACCCCTAGGGCGTAGGGGGGACCTCGACCCCCATGGGGAACGGAGACCCTCGTCCCCCTTGGGGGAACCGTCAATCTTCCCCCTAGGGGAAACCTGCAATCTCCTCTCGCACTCACACCCCCTGGGGCCGGCCCCGGGCCCCAACACTCCCCGGACGGAAGGGCGGAGTCACCGTCAGGGGAGGGCACCCCCTGTAAGCCCCGGACAAGTGGCGACCGCGGCCTCTTCCCAAACTGCAGGCAGACAGGCCGGCGCGGAAAGCCCCGGGCAAGCCAGCACGACTCAAAGGGGAAGGGTCCTCACCTGACCCAGCAGCCCTGATGAGCCCCCGGCTCCGGCTCCGGCTCCGGCCCCGGCCACAGCCTGATCCCGCCCACCCGAGTCTGCGCATGCGCAAAGGTGCAGTTCTCAGGGCCGCCGGCAGGAGGGCGCTGGTGAGCGGGTGGTGGTTCGGGGACCCCCGTCCCTTTGAGGGTGGGCGCACCTGAACCCCCATGGGGATTGGGGACCCTCCTCCCCCTCGGGAAACGGTCTTTCTTCCCCCTGGGAGACAACCGCACCCTCCTCTCGCACTCACAGCCCCAGGGTCCGTCCGCGCGACCGAACACGCCTTAGAGAGAGGGGGGGATCAGTGTCTAGGGCCGGCAGCCCCTGCTCGGCCCAGAGAACCGGCGACCGCGGCCTCTTCCCAAACTGCAGGCAGACTCGTCGACGCGGAAAGCCCGGGACAACCCAGCCCCAATCAAAGGGGAAGCGTCCTCACCTGGCCCAGCAGGGCTGAGCAGCTCCAGGCTCCGCCCCGGACCGGAGCCTGACCCCGCCCTCCCGCCTACGCATGCGCAAAGGTGCGGTTCACAGGGCCGCGGGTAGGGGGCGCTGGTGAGCGGGGGGGTGCTTCGGGGTCCCTCAGGCCCCTTGGGCGTAGCGGGACCTCGACCCCCATGGGGAACGGGGACCCTCTTCCCCCTAGGGGGAACAGTCAATCTTCCCCCTAGGTTACACCTGCACCCTCCTCTCGCACTCAAACCCCCCGGGGCCGGCCCAGGGCCCCAACACGACCTAGACGGAGGGGCGGGGTCAGCGTCAGGGGAGGGTACCCTGTAAGCCATGGACAAGCGGCGACCGCGGCCTCTTCCCAAACTGCAGGCAGACAGGCCGGCGCGGAAAGCCCCGGGCAAGCCAGGACCACTGAAAGGGGAAGGGTAATCACCTGACCCAGTAGCCCTGATGAGCCCCCGGCTCCGGCTCTGGCCCCGGCCAGAGCCAGACCCCGCCCACCCGAGTCTGCGCATGCGCAAAGGTGCAGTACTCAGGGCCGCCGGCAGGGGGCGCTGTTGATCGGGTGGTGGTTCGGGGACCCCAGGCCCCTTTGAGGGTGGGGGCACCTGTACCCCCATGGGAAATGGGGACCCTCATCCCACTCGGGGGAACGGTCAATCTTCCCCCTGGGGGACACCCGCACCCTCCTCCCGCACTCACACCCCCAGGGTCCGGCCGCGCGACCGAACACGCCTTAGAGAGAGGGGGGGATCAGTGTCTAGGGCCGGCAGCCCCTGCTCGGCCCAGAGAACCGGCGACCGCGGCTTCTTCCCAAACTGCAGGCAGACTCGTCGACGCGGAAAGCCCGGGACAACCCAGCCCCAATCAAAGGGGAAGCGTCCTCACCTGGCCCAGCAGGGCTGAGCAGCTCCAGGCTCCGCCCCGGACCGCAGCCTGACCCTGCGCCCCGTCTGCGCATGCGCGAAGGTGCGGTTCTCAGGGCCGCCGGCAGGGGGCGTTGGTGAGCGGGTGGTGGTTCGTGGACCCCCGCCCCTTTTAGAGTGGGGGCACCTGTACCCCCATGGGGAATGTGGACCCTCATCCCCCTCGGGGAAACGGTCTTTCTTCCCCCTGGGAGACACCCGCACCCTCCTCTTGCACTCACAGCCCCAGGGGCCGGCCCCGGGCCCAAACACGCCCCGGACGGAGGGGCGGGGTCACTGTCAGGGGAGGGCACCCCCTGTAAGCCACGGACAAGTGGCGACCGGGGCCTCTTCCCAAACGGCAGGCAGACTGGCCGAGGCGGAAGGCCCGGGACAACCCAGCCCCAATCAAAGGGGTAGCGTCCTCACCTGGCCCAGCAGGGCTGAGCAGCTCCAGGCTCCGCCCCGGACAAGAGCCTGACCCCGCCCACCCGTCTGCGCATGCGCAAAGGTGCAGTTCTCAGGGCCGCCGGCCGGGGGTTCTGGTGTGCTGCGGGTGGTTCGGGGACCCTCAGACCCCTAGGGCGTAGGGGGGACCTCGACCCCCATGGGGAACGGAGACCCTCGTCCCCCTTGGGGGAACCGTCAATCTTCCCCCTAGGGGAAACCTGCAATCTCCTCTCGCACTCACACCCCCTGGGGCCGGCCCCGGGCCCCAACACTCCCCGGACGGAAGGGCGGAGTCACCGTCAGGGGAGGGCACCCCCTGTAAGCCCCGGACAAGTGGCGACCGCGGCCTCTTCCCAAACTGCAGGCAGACAGGCCGGCGCGGAAAGCCCCGGGCAAGCCAGCACGACTCAAAGGGGAAGGGTCCTCACCTGACCCAGCAGCCCTGATGAGCCCCCGGCTCCGGCTCCGGCTCCGGCCCCGGCCACAGCCTGATCCCGCCCACCCGAGTCTGCGCATGCGCAAAGGTGCAGTTCTCAGGGCCGCCGGCAGGAGGGCGCTGGTGAGCGGGTGGTGGTTCGGGGACCCCCGTCCCTTTGAGGGTGGGCGCACCTGAACCCCCATGGGGATTGGGGACCCTCCTCCCCCTCGGGAAACGGTCTTTCTTCCCCCTGGGAGACAACCGCACCCTCCTCTCGCACTCACAGCCCCAGGGTCCGTCCGCGCGACCGAACACGCCTTAGAGAGAGGGGGGGATCAGTGTCTAGGGCCGGCAGCCCCTGCTCGGCCCAGAGAACCGGCGACCGCGGCCTCTTCCCAAACTGCAGGCAGACTCGTCGACGCGGAAAGCCCGGGACAACCCAGCCCCAATCAAAGGGGAAGCGTCCTCACCTGGCCCAGCAGGGCTGAGCAGCTCCAGGCTCCGCCCCGGACCGGAGCCTGACCCCGCCCTCCCGCCTACGCATGCGCAAAGGTGCGGTTCACAGGGCCGCGGGTAGGGGGCGCTGGTGAGCGGGGGGGTGCTTCGGGGTCCCTCAGGCCCCTTGGGCGTAGCGGGACCTCGACCCCCATGGGGAACGGGGACCCTCTTCCCCCTAGGGGGAACAGTCAATCTTCCCCCTAGGTTACACCTGCACCCTCCTCTCGCACTCAAACCCCCCGGGGCCGGCCCAGGGCCCCAACACGACCTAGACGGAGGGGCGGGGTCAGCGTCAGGGGAGGGTACCCTGTAAGCCATGGACAAGCGGCGACCGCGGCCTCTTCCCAAACTGCAGGCAGACAGGCCGGCGCGGAAAGCCCCGGGCAAGCCAGGACCACTGAAAGGGGAAGGGTAATCACCTGACCCAGTAGCCCTGATGAGCCCCCGGCTCCGGCTCTGGCCCCGGCCAGAGCCAGACCCCGCCCACCCGAGTCTGCGCATGCGCAAAGGTGCAGTACTCAGGGCCGCCGGCAGGGGGCGCTGTTGATCGGGTGGTGGTTCGGGGACCCCAGGCCCCTTTGAGGGTGGGGGCACCTGTACCCCCATGGGGAATGGGGACCCTCATCCCACTCGGGGGAACGGTCAATCTTCCCCCTGGGGGACACCCGCACCCTCCTCCCGCACTCACACCCCCAGGGTCCGGCCGCGCGACCGAACACGCCTTAGAGAGAGGGGGGGATCAGTGTCTAGGGCCGGCAGCCCCTGCTCGGCCCAGAGAACCGGCGACCGCGGCTTCTTCCCAAACTGCAGGCAGACTCGTCGACGCGGAAAGCCCGGGACAACCCAGCCCCAATCAAAGGGGAAGCGTCCTCACCTGGCCCAGCAGGGCTGAGCAGCTCCAGGCTCCGCCCCGGACCGCAGCCTGACCCTGCGCCCCGTCTGCGCATGCGCGAAGGTGCAGTTCTCAGGGCCGCCGGCAGGGGGCGTTGGTGAGCGGGTGGTGGTTCGTGGACCCCCGCCCCTTTTAGAGTGGGGGCACCTGTACCCCCATGGGGAATGTGGACCCTCATCCCCCTCGGGGAAACGGTCTTTCTTCCCCCTGGGAGACACCCGCACCCTCCTCTTGCACTCACAGCCCCAGGGGCCGGCCCCGGGCCCAAACACGCCCCGGACGGAGGGGCGGGGTCACTGTCAGGGGAGGGCACCCCCTGTAAGCCACGGACAAGTGGCGACCGGGGCCTCTTCCCAAACGGCAGGCAGACTGGCCGAGGCGGAAGGCCCGGGACAACCCAGCCCCAATCAAAGGGGTAGCGTCCTCACCTGGCCCAGCAGGGCTGAGCAGCTCCAGGCTCCGCCCCGGACAAGAGCCTGACCCCGCCCACCCGTCTGCGCATGCGCAAAGGTGCAGTTCTCAGGGCCGCCGGCCGGGGGTTCTGGTGTGCTGCGGGTGGTTCGGGGACCCTCAGACCCCTAGGGCGTAGGGGGGACCTCGACCCCCATGGGGAACGGAGACCCTCGTCCCCCTTGGGGGAACCGTCAATCTTCCCCCTAGGGGAAACCTGCAATCTCCTCTCGCACTCACACCCCCTGGGGCCGGCCCCGGGCCCCAACACTCCCCGGACGGAAGGGCGGAGTCACCGTCAGGGGAGGGCACCCCCTGTAAGCCCCGGACAAGTGGCGACCGCGGCCTCTTCCCAAACTGCAGGCAGACAGGCCGGCGCGGAAAGCCCCGGGCAAGCCAGCACGACTCAAAGGGGAAGGGTCCTCACCTGACCCAGCAGCCCTGATGAGCCCCCGGCTCCGGCTCCGGCTCCGGCCCCGGCCACAGCCTGATCCCGCCCACCCGAGTCTGCGCATGCGCAAAGGTGCAGTTCTCAGGGCCGCCGGCAGGAGGGCGCTGGTGAGCGGGTGGTGGTTCGGGGACCCCCGTCCCTTTGAGGGTGGGCGCACCTGAACCCCCATGGGGATTGGGGACCCTCCTCCCCCTCGGGAAACGGTCTTTCTTCCCCCTGGGAGACAACCGCACCCTCCTCTCGCACTCACAGCCCCAGGGTCCGTCCGCGCGACCGAACACGCCTTAGAGAGAGGGGGGGATCAGTGTCTAGGGCCGGCAGCCCCTGCTCGGCCCAGAGAACCGGCGACCGCGGCCTCTTCCCAAACTGCAGGCAGACTCGTCGACGCGGAAAGCCCGGGACAACCCAGCCCCAATCAAAGGGGAAGCGTCCTCACCTGGCCCAGCAGGGCTGAGCAGCTCCAGGCTCCGCCCCGGACCGGAGCCTGACCCCGCCCTCCCGCCTACGCATGCGCAAAGGTGCGGTTCACAGGGCCGCGGGTAGGGGGCGCTGGTGAGCGGGGGGGTGCTTCGGGGTCCCTCAGGCCCCTTGGGCGTAGCGGGACCTCGACCCCCATGGGGAACGGGGACCCTCTTCCCCCTAGGGGGAACAGTCAATCTTCCCCCTAGGTTACACCTGCACCCTCCTCTCGCACTCAAACCCCCCGGGGCCGGCCCAGGGCCCCAACACGACCTAGACGGAGGGGCGGGGTCAGCGTCAGGGGAGGGTACCCTGTAAGCCATGGACAAGCGGCGACCGCGGCCTCTTCCCAAACTGCAGGCAGACAGGCCGGCGCGGAAAGCCCCGGGCAAGCCAGGACCACTGAAAGGGGAAGGGTAATCACCTGACCCAGTAGCCCTGATGAGCCCCCGGCTCCGGCTCTGGCCCCGGCCAGAGCCAGACCCCGCCCACCCGAGTCTGCGCATGCGCAAAGGTGCAGTACTCAGGGCCGCCGGCAGGGGGCGCTGTTGATCGGGTGGTGGTTCGGGGACCCCAGGCCCCTTTGAGGGTGGGGGCACCTGTACCCCCATGGGGAATGGGGACCCTCATCCCACTCGGGGGAACGGTCAATCTTCCCCCTGGGGGACACCCGCACCCTCCTCCCGCACTCACACCCCCAGGGTCCGGCCGCGCGACCGAACACGCCTTAGAGAGAGGGGGGGATCAGTGTCTAGGGCCGGCAGCCCCTGCTCGGCCCAGAGAACCGGCGACCGCGGCTTCTTCCCAAACTGCAGGCAGACTCGTCGACGCGGAAAGCCCGGGACAACCCAGCCCCAATCAAAGGGGAAGCGTCCTCACCTGGCCCAGCAGGGCTGAGCAGCTCCAGGCTCCGCCCCGGACCGGAGCCTGACCCCGCCCTCCCGCCTACGCATGCGCAAAGGTGCGGTTCACAGGGCCGCGGGTAGGGGGCGCTGGTGAGCGGGGGGGTGCTTCGGGGTCCCTCAGGCCCCTTGGGCGTAGCGGGACCTCGACCCCCATGGGGAACGGGGACCCTCTTCCCCCTAGGGGGAACAGTCAATCTTCCCCCTAGGTTACACCTGCACCCTCCTCTCGCACTCAAACCCCCCGGGGCCGGCCCAGGGCCCCAACACGACCTAGACGGAGGGGCGGGGTCAGCGTCAGGGGAGGGTACCCTGTAAGCCATGGACAAGCGGCGACCGCGGCCTCTTCCCAAACTGCAGGCAGACAGGCCGGCGCGGAAAGCCCCGGGCAAGCCAGGACCACTGAAAGGGGAAGGGTAATCACCTGACCCAGTAGCCCTGATGAGCCCCCGGCTCCGGCTCTGGCCCCGGCCAGAGCCAGACCCCGCCCACCCGAGTCTGCGCATGCGCAAAGGTGCAGTACTCAGGGCCGCCGGCAGGGGGCGCTGTTGATCGGGTGGTGGTTCGGGGACCCCAGGCCCCTTTGAGGGTGGGGGCACCTGTACCCCCATGGGAAATGGGGACCCTCATCCCACTCGGGGGAACGGTCAATCTTCCCCCTGGGGGACACCCGCACCCTCCTCCCGCACTCACACCCCCAGGGTCCGGCCGCGCGACCGAACACGCCTTAGAGAGAGGGGGGGATCAGTGTCTAGGGCCGGCAGCCCCTGCTCGGCCCAGAGAACCGGCGACCGCGGCTTCTTCCCAAACTGCAGGCAGACTCGTCGACGCGGAAAGCCCGGGACAACCCAGCCCCAATCAAAGGGGAAGCGTCCTCACCTGGCCCAGCAGGGCTGAGCAGCTCCAGGCTCCGCCCCGGACCGCAGCCTGACCCTGCGCCCCGTCTGCGCATGCGCGAAGGTGCGGTTCTCAGGGCCGCCGGCAGGGGGCGCTGGTGAGCGGGAGGGTGGTTCGGGGTCCCTCAGCCCCCTTGGGCGTAGGGCGACCTCTACCCCCATGAGAAATGGGGACCCTCTTCCCCCTCGGGGGAACGGTCAATCTTCCCCCTAGGGGACACCTGCACCCTCTTCTCGCACTCACACCCCTGGGGCAGGCGACGGGCCCCAACACGACCTAGACGGAGGGGCGGGGTCAGCGTCAGGGGAGGGTACCCTGTAAGCCATGGACAAGCGGCGACCGCGGCCTCTTCCCAAACTGCAGGCAGACAGGCCGGCGCGGAAAGCCCCGGGCAAGCCAGGACCACTGAAAGGGGAAGGGTAATCACCTGACCCAGTAGCCCTGATGAGCCCCCGGCTCCGGCTCTGGCCCTGGCCAGAGCCAGACCCCGCCCACCCGAGTCTGCGCATGCGCAAAGGTGCAGTACTCAGGACCGCGGGAAGGGGGCGCTGGTGAGCGGGTGGTGGTTCGGGGACCCCCGCCCCTTTTAGAGTGGGGGCACCTGTACCCCCATGGGGAATGTGGACCCTCATCCCCCTCGGGGAAACGGTCTTTCTTCCCCCTGGGAGACACCCGCACCCTCCTCTTGCACTCACAGCCCCAGGGGCCGGCCCCGGGCCCAAACACGCCCTAGACGGAGGGGCGGAGTCACTGTCAGGGGAGGGCACCCCCTGTAAGCCACGGACAAGTGGCGACCGGGGCCTCTTCCCAAACGGCAGGCAGACTGGCCGAGGCGGAAGGCCCGGGACAACCCAGCCCCAATCAAAGGGGTAGCGTCCTCACCTGGCCCAGCAGGGCTGAGCAGCTCCAGGCTCCGCCCCGGACAAGAGCCTGACCCCGCCCACCCGTCTGCGCATGCGCAAAGGTGCAGTTCTCAGGGCCGCCGGCCGGGGGTTCTGGTGTGCTGCGGGTGGTTCGGGGACCCTCAGACCCCTAGGGCGTAGGGGGGACCTCGACCCCCATGGGGAACGGAGACCCTCGTCCCCCTTGGGGGAACCGTCAATCTTCCCCCTAGGGGAAACCTGCAATCTCCTCTCGCACTCACACCCCCTGGGGCCGGCCCCGGGCCCCAACACTCCCCGGACGGAAGGGCGGAGTCACCGTCAGGGGAGGGCACCCCCTGTAAGCCCCGGACAAGTGGCGACCGCGGCCTCTTCCCAAACTGCAGGCAGACAGGCCGGCGCGGAAAGCCCCGGGCAAGCCAGCACGACTCAAAGGGGAAGGGTCCTCACCTGACCCAGCAGCCCTGATGAGCCCCCGGCTCCGGCTCCGGCTCCGGCCCCGGCCACAGCCTGATCCCGCCCACCCGAGTCTGCGCATGCGCAAAGGTGCAGTTCTCAGGGCCGCCGGCAGGAGGGCGCTGGTGAGCGGGTGGTGGTTCGGGGACCCCCGTCCCTTTGAGGGTGGGCGCACCTGAACCCCCATGGGGATTGGGGACCCTCCTCCCCCTCGGGAAACGGTCTTTCTTCCCCCTGGGAGACAACCGCACCCTCCTCTCGCACTCACAGCCCCAGGGTCCGTCCACGCGACCGAACACGCCTTAGAGAGAGGGGGGGATCAGTGTCTAGGGCCGGCAGCCCCTGCTCGGCCCAGAGAACCGGCGACCGCGGCCTCTTCCCAAACTGCAGGCAGACTCGTCGACGCGGAAAGCCCGGGACAACCCAGCCCCAATCAAAGGGGAAGCGTCCTCACCTGGCCCAGCAGGGCTGAGCAGCTCCAGGCTCCGCCCCGGACCGGAGCCTGACCCCGCCCTCCCGCCTACGCATGCGCAAAGGTGCGGTTCACAGGGCCGCGGGTAGGGGGCGCTGGTGAGCGGGGGGGTGCTTCGGGGTCCCTCAGGCCCCTTGGGCGTAGCGGGACCTCGACCCCCATGGG
Source organism: Talpa europaea (assembly GCF_964194135.1). Classification (NCBI taxonomy): domain Eukaryota; kingdom Metazoa; phylum Chordata; class Mammalia; order Eulipotyphla; family Talpidae; genus Talpa; species Talpa europaea. Next base: position 43,019 of record NW_028167840.1, read on the forward strand.
GAACGGGGACCCTCTTCCCCCTAGGGGGAACAGTCAATCTTCCCCCTAGGTTACACCTGCACCCTCCTCTCGCACTCAAACCCCCCGGGGCCGGCCCAGGGCCCCAACACGACCCAGACGGAGGGGCGGGGTCAGCGTCAGGGGAGGGTACCCTGTAAGCCATGGACAAGCGGCGACCGCGGCCTCTTCCCAAACCTCAGGCAGACAGGCCGGCGCGGAAAGCCCTGGGCAAGCCAGGCCCACTCAAAGGGGAAGGGTAATCACCTGGCCCAGCAGCCCTGATGAGCCCCCGGCTCCGGCTCCGGCCCCGGCCGGAGCGAGGCCCCGCCCACCCGAGTCTGCGCATGCGCAAAGGTGCAGACTCAGGGCCGCCGGCAGGGGGCGCTGTTGATCGGGTGGTGGTTCGGGGACCCCAGGCCTGTTTGAGGGTGGGTGCACCTGTACCCCCATGGGGAATGGGGACCCTCATCCCCGTTGGGGAAACGGTCAATCTTCCCCCTGCGGGACACCCGATCCCTCCTCTCGCACTCACAGCCCCAGGGTCCGTCCGCGCGACCGAACACGCCCTAGAGAGAGGGGCGGGGTCAGTGTCAAGTTCGGGCACTCCCTGTTCGGCCCAGAGAACCGGCAACTGCGGCCTCTTCCCAAACTGCAGGCAGACTCGCCGAGGCGGAAGGCCCGAGACAACCCAGCCCCAATCAAAGGGGTAGCGTCCTCACCTGGCCCAGCAGGGCTGAGGAGCTCCAGGCCCCGCCCCGGACCGGAGCCTGACCCCGCCAACCCGCCTGCGCATGCGCAAAGGTGCGGTTCTCAGGGCCGCGGGCAGGGGGCGCTGGTGAGCGGGAGGGTGGTTCGGGGTCCCTCAGCCCCCTTGGGCGTAGGGCGACCTCTACCCC
>NW_028167839.1:0-43913 GCF_964194135.1 Talpa europaea
ACTTCTTCTTATTACTTCTGCTGCTTCTTCAGGTTATTCTTTTGTTATTTCTGCTTTTTCGGCTTATTCTTCTGTTATGTATGCTTTTTCGGCTTATTCTTCTGTTATCTACTTTTTCCTCTTATTCATTGTTTCTTCTTCTTGTTCTTCTTGTTCTTCTAGTTTCTTGTTCTTGTTGTAGTTCTACATCTCCTTCATTTTCTTCATCTTCTTCTGTTTCTTCTGCATATTTTGCTTTTTAATTACTTCTTCTTCTGCTTCTTCTGCTTCTTCCTCAGCTTAATCTACTGTTATTTCTGAGTTTTCGTCTTAACTTCTACTATTTCGTTTTTCGGCTTATTCTTCTGTTATTTCAGATTTTTTTGGCTGATTCTTTGGTTATTTCTGTTTTTCCTCTTATTCTTCTGTTTCCTATTCTTGTTCTTGTTGTTCTTCTAGTTCTTCTATTTCTTCTTGTAGTTCTACATCATCTTCTTCTTCTTCATCTTCTTCTGTTTCTTCTGGCATTTTTGCTTTTTCAATTACTTCCTCTTCTGTTTCTTCTGTTTCTTCTTCAGGTTACTCTGTTATTTCTGCTTTCTCGGCATATTTTTCTGTTATTTCTGCCTTTTCCTCTTATTCTTCCGTTTTTTCTTCTTGTTCTTCTAATTCTTCTTGTAGTTCTAAATCTCCTTCTTCTTCATCTTCTTTGTTTCTTCTGCTTTTTTGCTTTTTCAATTCCATCTCCTTCTTCTGGTTCTTCTGCTTCTTCTTCAGCTTCTTCTAATTCTTCTTGTTCTTCTTGTAGTTCTAAATCTCCTACTTCATCTTCTTCTGTTTCTTCTGCTTTTTTGCTTTTTCAATTCCATCTTCTTCTTCTGGCTCTTCTGCTTCTTCTTCAGCTAATTCTTCTGTTATTTCTGATTTGCTGCTTATTCCTCTGTTATTTCTGCTTTTTCAGCTTATTCTTCTGTTATTTATGGTTTTTCAGCTTATTTTTCTGTTATTTCTGCTATTTCGGCTTATTCTTTTGTGACTTCTGCTTTTTCGTCTTAGTCTTCTGTTTATTCTTGTGTTTCTCTAGTTCTTGTTGTTCTTGTAGTTCTACATCTTCTTCTTCTTTTTCTTCATCTTCTTCTGTTTCTTCTCCTTATTTTGCCTTTTCAATTGCTTCTTCTGCTTCCTCTGCCTTTTCCTCTGCTTAATCTACATTTATTTCTGGGTTTTCGGATTATTCTTCTATTAATTCGCTTTTTCGGCTTATTCTTCTCTTATTTGTTACTTTTCGGCTTATTCTTTTGTGATTTCTGCTTTTTCCTCTTATTCTTCTCTTTCCTCTTCTTATTCTTCCGTTTTCTAGTTCTTTATCTTCTTGTAGTTCTACATCTCCTTCTTCTTCTTCATCTTCTGTTTCTTCTGCCTTTTTTGCTTTTTCAATTACCTCTTCTTCTACTGCTTCTCTCCGTCTTCTACATCTTCTTCTTCTGTTTTTCTGTTTTTTCCTCTTATTCTTCTGTTTCCTCTTCTTGTTCTTTCGTTTTTCTAGTTCTTTCTCTTCTTGTAGTTCTACATCTCCTTCTTCTTCTTCATATTCTGTTTCTTCTGCCTTTTTTGCTTTTTCAATTACCTCTTCTTCTGCTTCTTCTCCGTCTTCTAGGGCTTATTCTTCTGTTTTTCTGCTTTCTCCTCTTCTTCTTCTGTTTCCTCTTCTTGTTCTTGTTTTTTTTCTAGTTCTTCTATTTCTTGTTGTAATTCCACATCTCCTTCTCCTTCTTCATCGTCTGTTTCTTCTGCATTTTCTGCTTTTTCAATTACCTCTTCTTCTTCTGCCTCTTCTCCATCTTCTTCAGCTTATTCTACTGTTTTTTTCTGCTTTTTCGTCTTATTCTTCTGTTTCCTCTTCTTGTTCTTCCTTTTTTCTTGTTCTTTCTCTTCTTGTAGTTCTACATCTCCTTCTTCATACTCTTCTATATATTCTTATTTTTTTGCTTTTTCAATTACTTCTTCTTATTACTTCTGCTGCTTCTTCAGGTTATTCTTTTGTTATTTCTGCTTTTTCGGCTTATTCTTCTGTTATGTATGCTTTTTCGGCTTATTCTTCTGTTATCTACTTTTTCCTCTTATTCATTGTTTCTTCTTCTTGTTCTTCTTGTTCTTCTAGTTTCTTGTTCTTGTTGTAGTTCTACATCTCCTTCATTTTCTTCATCTTCTTCTGTTTCTTCTGCATATTTTGCTTTTTAATTACTTCTTCTTCTGCTTCTTCTGCTTCTTCCTCAGCTTAATCTACTGTTATTTCTGAGTTTTCGTCTTAACTTCTACTATTTCGTTTTTCGGCTTATTCTTCTGTTATTTCAGATTTTTTTGGCTGATTCTTTGGTTATTTCTGTTTTTCCTCTTATTCTTCTGTTTCCTATTCTTGTTCTTGTTGTTCTTCTAGTTCTTCTATTTCTTCTTGTAGTTCTACATCATCTTCTTCTTCTTCATCTTCTTCTGTTTCTTCTGGCATTTTTGCTTTTTCAATTACTTCCTCTTCTGTTTCTTCTGTTTCTTCTTCAGGTTACTCTGTTATTTCTGCTTTCTCGGCATATTTTTCTGTTATTTCTGCCTTTTCCTCTTATTCTTCCGTTTTTTCTTCTTGTTCTTCTAATTCTTCTTGTAGTTCTAAATCTCCTTCTTCTTCATCTTCTTTGTTTCTTCTGCTTTTTTGCTTTTTCAATTCCATCTCCTTCTTCTGGTTCTTCTGCTTCTTCTTCAGCTTCTTCTAATTCTTCTTGTTCTTCTTGTAGTTCTAAATCTCCTACTTCATCTTCTTCTGTTTCTTCTGCTTTTTTGCTTTTTCAATTCCATCTTCTTCTTCTGGCTCTTCTGCTTCTTCTTCAGCTAATTCTTCTGTTATTTCTGATTTGCTGCTTATTCCTCTGTTATTTCTGCTTTTTCAGCTTATTCTTCTGTTATTTATGGTTTTTCAGCTTATTTTTCTGTTATTTCTGCTATTTCGGCTTATTCTTTTGTGACTTCTGCTTTTTCGTCTTAGTCTTCTGTTTATTCTTGTGTTTCTCTAGTTCTTGTTGTTCTTGTAGTTCTACATCTTCTTCTTCTTTTTCTTCATCTTCTTCTGTTTCTTCTCCTTATTTTGCCTTTTCAATTGCTTCTTCTGCTTCCTCTGCCTTTTCCTCTGCTTAATCTACATTTATTTCTGGGTTTTCGGATTATTCTTCTATTAATTCGCTTTTTCGGCTTATTCTTCTCTTATTTGTTACTTTTCGGCTTATTCTTTTGTGATTTCTGCTTTTTCCTCTTATTCTTCTCTTTCCTCTTCTTATTCTTCCGTTTTCTAGTTCTTTATCTTCTTGTAGTTCTACATCTCCTTCTTCTTCTTCATCTTCTGTTTCTTCTGCCTTTTTTGCTTTTTCAATTACCTCTTCTTCTACTGCTTCTCTCCGTCTTCTACATCTTCTTCTTCTGTTTTTCTGTTTTTTCCTCTTATTCTTCTGTTTCCTCTTCTTGTTCTTTCGTTTTTCTAGTTCTTTCTCTTCTTGTAGTTCTACATCTCCTTCTTCTTCTTCATATTCTGTTTCTTCTGCCTTTTTTGCTTTTTCAATTACCTCTTCTTCTGCTTCTTCTCCGTCTTCTAGGGCTTATTCTTCTGTTTTTCTGCTTTCTCCTCTTCTTCTTCTGTTTCCTCTTCTTGTTCTTGTTTTTTTTCTAGTTCTTCTATTTCTTGTTGTAATTCCACATCTCCTTCTCCTTCTTCATCGTCTGTTTCTTCTGCATTTTCTGCTTTTTCAATTACCTCTTCTTCTTCTGCCTCTTCTCCATCTTCTTCAGCTTATTCTACTGTTTTTTTCTGCTTTTTCGTCTTATTCTTCTGTTTCCTCTTCTTGTTCTTCCTTTTTTCTTGTTCTTTCTCTTCTTGTAGTTCTACATCTCCTTCTTCATACTCTTCTATATATTCTTATTTTTTTGCTTTTTCAATTACTTCTTCTTATTACTTCTGCTGCTTCTTCAGGTTATTCTTTTGTTATTTCTGCTTTTTCGGCTTATTCTTCTGTTATGTATGCTTTTTCGGCTTATTCTTCTGTTATCTACTTTTTCCTCTTATTCATTGTTTCTTCTTCTTGTTCTTCTTGTTCTTCTAGTTTCTTGTTCTTGTTGTAGTTCTACATCTCCTTCATTTTCTTCATCTTCTTCTGTTTCTTCTGCATATTTTGCTTTTTAATTACTTCTTCTTCTGCTTCTTCTGCTTCTTCCTCAGCTTAATCTACTGTTATTTCTGAGTTTTCGTCTTAACTTCTACTATTTCGTTTTTCGGCTTATTCTTCTGTTATTTCAGATTTTTTTGGCTGATTCTTTGGTTATTTCTGTTTTTCCTCTTATTCTTCTGTTTCCTATTCTTGTTCTTGTTGTTCTTCTAGTTCTTCTATTTCTTCTTGTAGTTCTACATCATCTTCTTCTTCTTCATCTTCTTCTGTTTCTTCTGGCATTTTTGCTTTTTCAATTACTTCCTCTTCTGTTTCTTCTGTTTCTTCTTCAGGTTACTCTGTTATTTCTGCTTTCTCGGCATATTTTTCTGTTATTTCTGCCTTTTCCTCTTATTCTTCCGTTTTTTCTTCTTGTTCTTCTAATTCTTCTTGTAGTTCTAAATCTCCTTCTTCTTCATCTTCTTTGTTTCTTCTGCTTTTTTGCTTTTTCAATTCCATCTCCTTCTTCTGGTTCTTCTGCTTCTTCTTCAGCTTCTTCTAATTCTTCTTGTTCTTCTTGTAGTTCTAAATCTCCTACTTCATCTTCTTCTGTTTCTTCTGCTTTTTTGCTTTTTCAATTCCATCTTCTTCTTCTGGCTCTTCTGCTTCTTCTTCAGCTAATTCTTCTGTTATTTCTGATTTGCTGCTTATTCCTCTGTTATTTCTGCTTTTTCAGCTTATTCTTCTGTTATTTATGGTTTTTCAGCTTATTTTTCTGTTATTTCTGCTATTTCGGCTTATTCTTTTGTGACTTCTGCTTTTTCGTCTTAGTCTTCTGTTTATTCTTGTGTTTCTCTAGTTCTTGTTGTTCTTGTAGTTCTACATCTTCTTCTTCTTTTTCTTCATCTTCTTCTGTTTCTTCTCCTTATTTTGCCTTTTCAATTGCTTCTTCTGCTTCCTCTGCCTTTTCCTCTGCTTAATCTACATTTATTTCTGGGTTTTCGGATTATTCTTCTATTAATTCGCTTTTTCGGCTTATTCTTCTCTTATTTGTTACTTTTCGGCTTATTCTTTTGTGATTTCTGCTTTTTCCTCTTATTCTTCTCTTTCCTCTTCTTATTCTTCCGTTTTCTAGTTCTTTATCTTCTTGTAGTTCTACATCTCCTTCTTCTTCTTCATCTTCTGTTTCTTCTGCCTTTTTTGCTTTTTCAATTACCTCTTCTTCTACTGCTTCTCTCCGTCTTCTACATCTTCTTCTTCTGTTTTTCTGTTTTTTCCTCTTATTCTTCTGTTTCCTCTTCTTGTTCTTTCGTTTTTCTAGTTCTTTCTCTTCTTGTAGTTCTACATCTCCTTCTTCTTCTTCATATTCTGTTTCTTCTGCCTTTTTTGCTTTTTCAATTACCTCTTCTTCTGCTTCTTCTCCGTCTTCTAGGGCTTATTCTTCTGTTTTTCTGCTTTCTCCTCTTCTTCTTCTGTTTCCTCTTCTTGTTCTTGTTTTTTTTCTAGTTCTTCTATTTCTTGTTGTAATTCCACATCTCCTTCTCCTTCTTCATCGTCTGTTTCTTCTGCATTTTCTGCTTTTTCAATTACCTCTTCTTCTTCTGCCTCTTCTCCATCTTCTTCAGCTTATTCTACTGTTTTTTTCTGCTTTTTCGTCTTATTCTTCTGTTTCCTCTTCTTGTTCTTCCTTTTTTCTTGTTCTTTCTCTTCTTGTAGTTCTACATCTCCTTCTTCATACTCTTCTATATATTCTTATTTTTTTGCTTTTTCAATTACTTCTTCTTATTACTTCTGCTGCTTCTTCAGGTTATTCTTTTGTTATTTCTGCTTTTTCGGCTTATTCTTCTGTTATGTATGCTTTTTCGGCTTATTCTTCTGTTATCTACTTTTTCCTCTTATTCATTGTTTCTTCTTCTTGTTCTTCTTGTTCTTCTAGTTTCTTGTTCTTGTTGTAGTTCTACATCTCCTTCATTTTCTTCATCTTCTTCTGTTTCTTCTGCATATTTTGCTTTTTAATTACTTCTTCTTCTGCTTCTTCTGCTTCTTCCTCAGCTTAATCTACTGTTATTTCTGAGTTTTCGTCTTAACTTCTACTATTTCGTTTTTCGGCTTATTCTTCTGTTATTTCAGATTTTTTTGGCTGATTCTTTGGTTATTTCTGTTTTTCCTCTTATTCTTCTGTTTCCTATTCTTGTTCTTGTTGTTCTTCTAGTTCTTCTATTTCTTCTTGTAGTTCTACATCATCTTCTTCTTCTTCATCTTCTTCTGTTTCTTCTGGCATTTTTGCTTTTTCAATTACTTCCTCTTCTGTTTCTTCTGTTTCTTCTTCAGGTTACTCTGTTATTTCTGCTTTCTCGGCATATTTTTCTGTTATTTCTGCCTTTTCCTCTTATTCTTCCGTTTTTTCTTCTTGTTCTTCTAATTCTTCTTGTAGTTCTAAATCTCCTTCTTCTTCATCTTCTTTGTTTCTTCTGCTTTTTTGCTTTTTCAATTCCATCTCCTTCTTCTGGTTCTTCTGCTTCTTCTTCAGCTTCTTCTAATTCTTCTTGTTCTTCTTGTAGTTCTAAATCTCCTACTTCATCTTCTTCTGTTTCTTCTGCTTTTTTGCTTTTTCAATTCCATCTTCTTCTTCTGGCTCTTCTGCTTCTTCTTCAGCTAATTCTTCTGTTATTTCTGATTTGCTGCTTATTCCTCTGTTATTTCTGCTTTTTCAGCTTATTCTTCTGTTATTTATGGTTTTTCAGCTTATTTTTCTGTTATTTCTGCTATTTCGGCTTATTCTTTTGTGACTTCTGCTTTTTCGTCTTAGTCTTCTGTTTATTCTTGTGTTTCTCTAGTTCTTGTTGTTCTTGTAGTTCTACATCTTCTTCTTCTTTTTCTTCATCTTCTTCTGTTTCTTCTCCTTATTTTGCCTTTTCAATTGCTTCTTCTGCTTCCTCTGCCTTTTCCTCTGCTTAATCTACATTTATTTCTGGGTTTTCGGATTATTCTTCTATTAATTCGCTTTTTCGGCTTATTCTTCTCTTATTTGTTACTTTTCGGCTTATTCTTTTGTGATTTCTGCTTTTTCCTCTTATTCTTCTCTTTCCTCTTCTTATTCTTCCGTTTTCTAGTTCTTTATCTTCTTGTAGTTCTACATCTCCTTCTTCTTCTTCATCTTCTGTTTCTTCTGCCTTTTTTGCTTTTTCAATTACCTCTTCTTCTACTGCTTCTCTCCGTCTTCTACATCTTCTTCTTCTGTTTTTCTGTTTTTTCCTCTTATTCTTCTGTTTCCTCTTCTTGTTCTTTCGTTTTTCTAGTTCTTTCTCTTCTTGTAGTTCTACATCTCCTTCTTCTTCTTCATATTCTGTTTCTTCTGCCTTTTTTGCTTTTTCAATTACCTCTTCTTCTGCTTCTTCTCCGTCTTCTAGGGCTTATTCTTCTGTTTTTCTGCTTTCTCCTCTTCTTCTTCTGTTTCCTCTTCTTGTTCTTGTTTTTTTTCTAGTTCTTCTATTTCTTGTTGTAATTCCACATCTCCTTCTCCTTCTTCATCGTCTGTTTCTTCTGCATTTTCTGCTTTTTCAATTACCTCTTCTTCTTCTGCCTCTTCTCCATCTTCTTCAGCTTATTCTACTGTTTTTTTCTGCTTTTTCGTCTTATTCTTCTGTTTCCTCTTCTTGTTCTTCCTTTTTTCTTGTTCTTTCTCTTCTTGTAGTTCTACATCTCCTTCTTCATACTCTTCTATATATTCTGATTTTTTTTGCTTTTTGAATTACTTCTTCTATTACTTCTGCTTCTTCTTCAGGTTATTCTTCTGTTATTTCTGCTTTTTTGGCTTATTCTTCTGTTATATATGCTTTTTCGGCTTATTCTTCTGTTATCTACTTTTTCCTCTTATTCTTATGTTTCTTCTTGTTCTGGTTCTGCTAGTTTCTAGTTCTTGTTGTAGTTCTACATCTCCTTCATTTTCTTCATCTTTCTGTTTCTTCTGCACATTTTGCTTTTTAATTTCTACTTCTTCTGCTTCTTCTGCTTCTTCCTGAGCTTAATCTACTGTTATTTCTGGTTTTGCTGCTTAACTTCTACTCTTTCGCTTTTTCTGCTTATTCCTCTATTATTTCTGCTTTTTCGGCTGATTCTTTGGTTTTTTCTGTTTTTCCTCTTATTCTTCTGTTTCCTATTCTTGTTCTTGTATTTCTTCTAGTACTCCTATTTCTATTTGTAGTTCTACATCTCCTTCTTCTTCTTCATCTTCTTCCGTTTCTTCTGGCATTTTTGCTTTTTCAATTACTTCCTCTTCTGTTTCTTCTGCTTCTTCTTCATTTTATTCTGTTATTTCTGCTTTCTCGGCTTATTTTGCTGTTATTTCTGCTTTTTCCTCTTATTCTTCCATTTCTTCTTCTTGTGCTTATAATTCGTCTTGTTCTTCTTGTAGTTCTAAATCTCCTTCTTCATCTTCTTCTGTTTCTTCTGCTTTTTTGCTTTTTCAATTCCATCTTCTTCTGCTTTTACTGCCTCTTCTTCAGCTTATTACTTCTGTTATTTCTGCTTTTTCAGCTTATTCTTCTGCTATTGATGGTTTTTCAGCTTATTTTTCTGTTATTTCTGCTTTTTCGGCTTATTCTTTTATTATTTCTGCTGTTTCCTCTTAGTCTTCTGTTTATTCTTGTGTTCTTCTAGTTCTTTTTGTTCTTCTTGTAGTTCTACATCTCCTTCTTCTTTTTTCATCATCTTCTGTTTCTTCTGCATATTTTGCGGTTTCAATGGCTCCTTCTGCTTCCTCTGCTTAATCTACAGTTATTTCTGGTTTTTCGGCTTATTCTTCTATTAATTCTCTTTTTCGGCTTATTCTTCTGTTATTTCTGACTTTTCGGCTTATTCTTTTGTGATTTCTGCTTTTTCCTCTTATTCTTCTGTTTCCTCTTCTTGTTCTTCCGTTTTTCTAGTTCTTTTTCTTCTTGTGGTTCTACATCTCCTTCTTCTTCTTCTTCATATTCTGTTTCTTTTGCCTTTTTTGCTTTTTCAATTACCTCTTCTTCTTCTGCATTTCTCCGTCTTCTACATCTTATTCTTCTGTTTTTCTGCTTTCTCCTCTTCTTCTGTTTCCTCTTCTTGTTCTTTCTTTTTTCTTGTTCTTTCTCTTCTTGTAGTTCTACATCTCCTTCTTCATACTCTTCTATATATTCTGATTTTTTTGCTTTTTCAATGACTTCTTCTATTACTTCTGCTTCTTCTTCAGGTTTTTCTTTTGTTATTTCTGCTTTTTCGGCTTATTCTTCTGTTATGTATGCTTTTTCGGCTTATTCTTCTGTTATCTACTTTTTCCTCTTATTCATTGTTTCTTCTTCTTGTTCTTCTTGTTCCTCTAGTTTCTTTTTCTTGTTGTAGTTCTACATCTCCTTCATTTTCTTCATCTTCTTCTGTTTCTTCTGCATATTTTGCTTTTTAATTACTTCTTCTTCTGCTTCTTCCTGAGCTTAATCTACTGTTATTTCTGAGTTTTTGGCTTAACTTCTACTGTTTCGTTTTTCGGCTTATTCTTCTGTTATTTCAGATTTTTTGGCTGATTCTTTGGTTATTTCTGTTTTTCCTCTTAATCTTCTGTTTCCTATTCTTGTTCTTGTATTTCTTCTAGTACTCCTATTTCTTTTTGTAGTTCTACATCTCCTTCTTCTTCTTCATCTTGTTGTGTTTCTTGTGGCATTTTTGCTTTTCCAATTACTTCCTCTTCTGTTTCTTCTGTTTCTTCTTCATGTTACTCTGTTATTTCTCCTTTCTCGGCATATTTTTCTGTTATTTCTGCCTTTTCCTCTTATTCTTCCGTTTTTTCTTCTTGTTCTTCTAATTCTTCTTGTTTTTCTTGTAGTTCTACATCTCCTTCTTCTTCTTCATCTTTTTCCTCTGCTTTTTTGCTTTTTCAATTCCATCTTCTTGTTCTGGTTCTTCTGCTTCTTCTTCAGCTAATTCTTCTGTTATTTCTGATTTGCTGCTCATTCCTCTGTTATTTCTGCTTTTTCAGCTTATTCTTCTGTTATTTATGGTTTTTCAGCTTATTTTTGTGTTATTTCTGCTATTTCGGCTTATTCTTTTGTGACTTCTTTTTCCTCTTAGTTTTCTGTTTATTCTTGTGTTTTTCTAGTTCTTGTTCTTGTTGTAGTTCTACATCTTCTTCTTCTTTTTCTTCATCTTCTTCTGTTTCTTCTGCATATTTTTCCTTTTCAATTGCTTCTTATGCTTCCTCTGCTTTTTCCTCTGCTTAATCTACAGTTATTTCTGGGTTTTCGGCTTATTCTTCTACTAATTCGCTTTTTCGGTTTATTCTTCTCTTATTTGTGACTTTTCGGCTTATTCTTTTGTGATTTCTGCTTTTTCCTCTTATTCTTCTGTTTCCTCTTCTTGTTCTTCCGTTTTCTAGTTCTTTCTCTTGTAGTTCTACATCTCCTTCTTCTTCTTTATCTTCTGTTTCTTCTGCATTTTTTGCTTTTTCAATTACCTCTTCTTCTACTGCTTCTTCTCCGTCTTCTACATCTTATTCTTCTGTTTTTCTGCTTTTTCCTCTTATTCTTCTGTTTCCTCTTCTTGTTCTTTCGTTTTTCTAGTTCTTTGGGAGAGCCACAGACGCCGGGAGCCGGACCGCGCCGCCGCCGCCATGAGTGATCAGCAGCTGGACTGTGCCTTGGACTTAATGAGGCGTCTGCCTCCCCAGCAAATCGAGAAAAACCTCAGCGACCTGATCGACCTGGTCCCCAGTCTATGTGAAGATCTCCTGTCTTCTGTTGACCAGCCCCTGAAAATCGCCAGGGACAAGGTGGTGGGAAAGGATTACCTTTTGTGTGACTACAACAGAGACGGGGACTCCTATAGATCACCATGGAGTAACAAGTATGACCCTCCCTTGGAAGATGGGGCCATGCCTTCCGCTCGGCTGAGAAAGCTGGAGGTGGAAGCCAACAATGCCTTTGACCAGTATCGAGACCTGTATTTTGAAGGCGGCGTCTCATCTCTCTACCTCTGGGATCTGGATCATGGCTTTGCTGGAGTGATCCTCATAAAGAAGGCTGGAGATGGATCAAAGAAGATCAAGGGCTGCTGGGATTCCATCCACGTGGTGGAAGTGCAGGAGAAATCCAGTGGTCACACCGCCCACTACAAGCTGACCTCCACGGTGATGCTGTGGCTTCAGACCAACAAATCCGGCTCTGGCACCATGAACCTCGGAGGCAGCCTCACCAGACAGATGGAGAAAGATGAAACCGTGAGTGACTGCTCCCCACACATAGCCAATATCGGGCGCCTGGTAGAGGACATGGAAAATAAAATCAGAAGTACGCTGAATGAGATCTACTTTGGAAAAACAAAGGACATCGTCAACGGGCTGAGGTCTGTGCAGACTTTTGCAGACAAATCAAAACAAGAAGCTCTTAAGAACGACCTGGTGGAGGCTTTGAAGAGAAAGCAGCAATGTTAAGTCCCCGCTTCATGCTCACCGGGCACCGTGCGCGCGTTAGAGTCCTTTCTTAGAAAACTCGTTTTCTGCTCCCTGCCCTCGATCCTGCCCTCCCGACAGGTCACGTAACAACTCGCATCACGACGCACCGTGCCCGCTCTCCCGAGAATAAAGCCCAAGAAACGCCCGTCTCCGTCTCTGCGGCCTACTTCCCACCACATTTTGCTATCAAAACTTGGTATTTCCATAGAGACCGTGTGCTTTTTGTTTGCCCCACCCCCATCTCCTCCCCACCCCCATTTATAGCATAAAATACACTGTCTGTCTGCCTCCCCTCCCACCTTTTTGTTACATTGGTGTAAAAAATGTAAAACAAAAAAATTTTATGAAATAACTCTGGTGTGTGAAAGAAGAAAAACTGGAAATCTGATTCCATGTGTGTTTGGGAGTTGCTTGGGGTGGGCCTTGGGGACAGGGGGCAGCTCCAGGAGCAAGGAGAGGCGTCCCCAGCATCGTCCTGCACAGAGTGGCCCCTGTCCCACAGAGACCACATTGTGGGGGGCGGGGAGGGAGGGGGTGGGGGCCTGCTGACCGTTCTGCTCTTCTGGCCAGGTGCTTTTCTGTCAATTTTTATGGAATGCAAAAGGAGTTTTTGTTTTATTTTGTTTTTTGTAAAGCTTAAAAAAAATCTACATCTTATACTTGAGCTTCCATACTTAAAAAAAGGAAAAAAAAAAACAAAAAAATAAAGAAACTGGGAACACAAAAAAAAATTATTTCGTTTTTCTAGTTCTTTCTCTTCTTGTAGTTCTACATCTCCTTCTTCTTCTTCATATTCTGTTCCTTCTGCCTTTTTTGCTTTTTCAATTACTTGTTCTTCTGCTTCTTCTCCGTCTTCTAGGTCTTATTCTTCTGTTTTTCTGCTTTCTCCTCTTCTTCTTCTGTTTCCTCTTCTTGTTCTTGTTTTTCTTCTAGTTCTTCTAATTCTTGTTGTAGTTCCACATCTCCTTCTCCTTCTTCATCGTCTGTTTCTTCTGCATTTTCTTCTTTTTCAATTACCTCTTCTTCTTCTGCCTCTTCTTCATCTTCTTCAGCTTATTCTTCTATTTTTTCTGCTTTTTCATCTTATTCTTCTGTTTCCTCTTCTTGTTCTTCCTTTTTTCTTGTTCTTTCTCTTCTTGTAGTGCTACATCTCCTTCTTCATACTCTTCTATATATTCTGATTTTTTTGCTTTTTCAATTACTTCTTCTATTACTTCTGCTTCTTCTTCAGGTTATTCTTCTGTTATTTCTGCTTTTTCGGCTTATTCTTCTGTTATATATGCTTTTTCGGCTTATTCTTCTGTTATCTACTTTTTCCTCTTATTCTTATGTTTCTTCTTCTTGTTCTTCTTGTTCTTCTAGTTTCTTGTTCTTGTTGTATTTCTACATCTCCTTCATTTTCTTCATCTTATTCTGTTTCTTCTGCATATTTTGCTTTTTCGATTTCTTCTTCTGCTTCTTCTGCTTTTTGCTCTCATTAATCTCCTGTTATTTCAGGTTTTCGCCTAGTTCTTCTATTAATTCGCTTTTTCGTCTTAGTCGTCTGTTATTTGTGACTTTTTGGCTTATTCGTTTGTGATTTCTGCTTTTTAACAGAGAAATAAGCAGCAAATCAGAAATAAGAGAAGAATAAGCTGAAGAAGAAGCAGAAGAAGCAGAATAAGAAAATGGAATTGAAAAAGCAATAAATGCAGATTAAGCAGAAGAAGATGAAGTAGAAGGAGATTTAGAACTACAAGAAGAACAAGAAGAACTAGAAGAACAAGAAAAAAACGGAAGAATAAGAGGAAAAAGCAGAAATAACAGAAATATAAGCCGAGAAAGCAGAAATAACAGAATAACCTGACGAAGAAGCAGAAGAAACAGAAGAGGGAGTAATTGCAAAAGCAAAAATGCCAGAAGAAACAGAAGAAGATGAAGAAGAAGAAGGAGATGTAGAAATACAGGAAGAAATAGAAGAACCTGAAGAACAACAAGAACAAGAATAGAAAACAGAAGAATAAGAGGAAAAACAGAAATAATAAAAAAAATCAGCCAAAAAAGCTGATATAATAGAAGAAGTAATTAAAAAAGCAAAATATGCAGAAGAAACAGAAGAAGATGAATAAAATGAAGGAGATGCAGAACTACAACAAGAACAAGAAACTAGAAGAACAAGAAGAAAAAGAAATAGAAACAATGAATAAGAGGAAAAAGTAGATAACCAAAGAATAAGCCGAAAAAGCATACATAACAGAAGAATCAGCCGAAAAACCAGAAATAAGAGAAGAATAACCTGAAGAAGAAGCAGAAGAAACAGAAGAAGAAATTGAAAAAGCAAAAAAATGAGAATATACAGAAGAGGATGAAGAAGAAGGAGAATTGGAACTACAAGAAGAGAGAGAACAAGAAAAAAGAAAGAACAAGAAGAGGAAATAGAAGAATAAGACGAAAAAGCAGAAAACACAGAAGAATAAGCTGAAGAAGATGGAGAAGAGGCAGAAGAAGAAGAGGTAATTGAAAAAGCAGAAAATGCAGAAGAAACAAAGATGAAGAAGGAGAAGGCGATGTGAAACTACAACAAGAAAAAAGAAGAACTAGAAGAACAAGAACAAGAAGAGTATACAGAAGAAGAAGAGGAGAAAGCAGAAAAACAGAAGAATAAGCTGTAGAAGACGGAGAAATGCAGAAGAACAAGAGGTAATTGAAAAAGCAAAAAAGGCAAAAGAAACAGAATATGAGGAAGAAGAAGAAGGAGATGTAGAACTACAAGAAGAAAAAAAAACTAGAAAAACGGAAGAACAAGAAGAGGAAACAGAAGAATAAGAGGAAAAAGCAGAAATCACAAAAGAATAAGCCGAAAAGTCAGAAATAACAGAAGAATAAGCCGAAAAAGCGAATTAATAGAAGCATAAGCCGAAAAACCAGAAATAACAGAGATTAAGCAGAGGAAAAAGCAGAGGAAGCAGAAGAAGCAATTGAAAAAGCAAAATATGCAGAAGAAACAGAAGAAGGTGAAGAAAAAGAAGAAGGAGATGGAGAACTACAAGAAGAACAAGAAGAACTAGAAGAACACAAGAATAAACAGAAGACGAAGAGGACAAAGCAGAAATAACAAAAGAAAAGCTGAAAAAGCAGAAATAACAGAAATATAAGCTGAAAAACCATAAATAACAGAAGAATAAGCTGAAAAAGCAGAAGTAACAGAGGAATAAGCAGCAAATCAGAAATAACAGAAGAATAAGCTGTAGAAGATGGAGAAATGCAGAAGAACAAGAGGTAATTGAAAAAGCAAAAAAGGCAAAAGAAACAGAATATGAGGAAGAAGAAGAAGGAGATGTAGAACTACAAGAAGAAAAAAAAACTAGAAAAACGGAAGAACAAGAAGAGGAAACAGAAGAATAAGAGGAAAAAGCAGAAATCACAAAAGAATAAGCCGAAAAGTCAGAAATAACAGAAGAATAAGCCGAAAAAGCGAATTAATAGAAGCATAAGCCGAAAAACCAGAAATAACAGAGATTAAGCAGAGGAAAAAGCAGAGGAAGCAGAAGAAGCAATTGAAAAAGCAAAATATGCAGAAGAAACAGAAGAAGGTGAAGAAAAAGAAGAAGGAGATGGAGAACTACAAGAAGAACAAGAAGAACTAGAAGAACACAAGAATAAACAGAAGACGAAGAGGACAAAGCAGAAATAACAAAAGAAAAGCTGAAAAAGCAGAAATAACAGAAATATAAGCTGAAAAACCATAAATAACAGAAGAATAAGCTGAAAAAGCAGAAGTAACAGAGGAATAAGCAGCAAATCAGAAATAACAGAAGAAGAAGCTGAAGAAGAAGCAGAAGAACCAGAAGAAGATGGAATTGAAAAAGCAAAAAAGAAGAAACAGAAGAAGATGAAGAAGAAGAAGAACGAGAAGAACAAGAAGAAAAAACGTAAGAAAAAGAGGAAAAAGCAGAAATAACAGAAAAATAAGCCGAGAAAGCAGAAATAACAGAATAACCTGAAGAAGAAGCAGAAGAAACAGAAGAGGAAGTAACTGAAAAAGCAAAAATGCCAGAAGAAACGGAAGAAGATGAAGAAGAAGAAGGAGATGTAGAACTACAAGAAGAAATAGAAGAACTAGAAGAACAACAAGAACACGAATAGGAAACAGAAGAATAAGAGGAAAAACAGAAAAAAACAAAGAATCAGCCGAAAAAGCTGAAATAATAGAGGAATAAGCAGAAAAAGCGAAACAGTAGAAGTTAAGCAGCAAACCCAGAAATAACAGTAGATTAAGCTCAGGAAGAAGCAGAAGAAGCAGAAGTAGAAGTAATTAAAAAAGCAAAATATGCAGAAGAAACAGAAGAAGATGAAGAAAATGAAGGAGATGTAGAACTACAACAAGAACTAGAAACTAGAAGAACAAGAACAACAACAAGAAGAAGAAACATAAGAATAAGAGGAAAAAGTAGATAACAGAAGAATAAGCCGAAAAAGCAGAAATAACAGAAGAATAAGCCGAAAAAGCAGAAATAACAGAAGAATAACCTGAAGAAGAAGCATAAGTAACAGAAGAAGTAATTGAAAAAGCAAAAATATCAGAATATACAGAAGAGGATGAAGAAGAAGGAGATGTAGAACTACAAGAAGAGAAAGAACAAGAAAAAAGGAAGAACAAGAAGAGGAAACAGAAGAATAAGACGAAAAAGCAGAAAAAACAGAAGAATAAGCTGAAGAAGATGGAGAAGTGTCAGAAGAAGAAGCGGTAATTGAAAAAGCAGAAAATGCAGAAGAAACAAAGATGAAGAAGGAGAAGGCGATGTGGAACTACAAGAAGAAAAAAGAAGAACTAGAAGAATAACAAGAACAAGAAGAGGATACAGAAGAAGAGGAGAAAGCAGATAAAAAGAAGAATAAGCTGTAGAAGACGGAGAAGAAGCAGAAGACGAAGAGGTAATTGAAAAAGCAAGAAAGGCAGAAGAAACAGAATATGAAGAAGAGGAAGCAGATGTAGAACTACAAGAAGAGAAAGAAGTAGAAGAAAGGATGAACTAGAAGAGGAAACAGAAGAATAAGAGGAAAAAGCATAAATCACAAAAGAATAAGCCGAACAGTCAGAAATAACAGAGGAATAAGCCGAAAAAGCGAATTAATAGAAGAATAAGCTGAAAAACCAGAAATAACAGGAGATTAAGCAGAGGAAAAAGCAGAGGAAGCAGAAGAAGCAATTGAAAAAGCAAAATATGCAGAAGAAACAGAAGAAGGTGAAGAAAAAGAAGAAGGAGATGTAGAACTACAAGAAAAACTAGAAGAACAGAAGAATATAAAGAAGACTAAGAGGAAAAAGCAGAAATAACAAAAGACAAGGCTGAAAAAGCGGAAATAACAGAAAAATAAGCTGAAAACCATAAATAACAGAAGAATAAGCTGAAAAAGTAGAAATAACAGAGGAATAAGCAGCAAATCAGAAATAACAGAAGAAGAAGCTGAAGAAGAAGCAGAAGAAGCAGAAGAAGAAGATGGAATTGAAAAAGCAAAAAAGCAGAAGAAACAGAAGAAGATGAAAAAGAAGGAGATTTAGAAGTACAGGAAGAAGAAGAAGAACGAGAAGAACAAGAAGAAGAAACGGAAGAATCAGAGGAAAAAGCAGAAATAACAGAAAAATAAGCCGAGAAATCAAAAATAACAGTATAGCCTGAAGAAGAAGCAGAAGAAACAGAAGAGGAATTAATTGAAAAAGCAAAAATGGCAGAAGAAACGGAAGTAGGTGAAGAAGAAGAAGGAGATGTAGAACTACAAGAAGAAATAGAAGAACTAGAAGAACAACAGGAACAAGAATAGGAAACAGAATAAGAGGAAAAACAGAAAAAACCAAAGAATCAGCCGAAAAAGCTGAAATAATAGAAGAATAAGCAGAAAAACTGAAAGAGTAGAAGTTAAGCCGAAAACTCAGAAATAAGAGTAGATTAAGCTGAGGAAGAAGCAGAAGAAGCAGAAGAAGAAGTAATTAAAAAAGCAAAATATGCAGAAGAAACAGAAGAAGATGAAGAAAATGAAGGAGATGTAGGACTACAACAAGAACAAGAAACTAGAATAACAAGAAGAACAAGTAGAAGAAACATAAGAATAAGAGGAAAAAGTAGATAACAGAAGAATAAGCCGAAAAAGCAGAAATAACAGAAGAATAACCTGAAGAAGAAGCAGAGGAAACAGAAGAAGTAATTAAAAAAGCAAAAAAATCAGAATATACAGAAGAGGATGAAGAAGAAAGAGATGTGGAACTACAAGAAGAGAAAGAACAAGAAAAAAGGAAGAACAAGAAGAGGAAAAAGAAGAATAAGAGGAAAAAGCAGAAAAAACAGAAGAATAAACTGAAGAAGATGGAGAAGAGGCAGAAGAAGAAGAGGTAATTGAAAAAGCAGAAAATGCAGAAGAAACAGAAGATGTAGAAGGAGAAGGAGATGTGGAACTACAACAAGAAAAAGAAGAACTAGAAGAACAACAAGAACAAGAAGAGGAAACAGAAGAAGAAGAGGAGAAAGCAGAAAAACAGAAGAATAAGCTGTAGAAGACAGAGAAGAAGCAGAAGAAGAAGAGGTAATTGAAAAAGCAGAAAATGCAGATGAATCAAGATGAAGAAGAAGAAGGAGATGTAGAACTACAACAAGAAAAAGAAGAACTAGAAGAACAACAAGAACAAGAAGAGGAAACAATTGAAAAAGCAAAATATGCAGAAGAAACAGAAGAAAATGAAGAAAAAGAAGAAGGAGATGTAGAACTACAAGAAGATCAAGAAGAACTAGAAGAACACAAGAATAAACAGAAGACTGAGAGGAAAAAGCATAAATAACAAAAGAATAAGCCGAAAAAGCAGAAATAACAGAATAATAAGCCAAAAAGCAGAAATAACAGAAGAATAGCCTGAAGAAGAAGCAGAAGAAACAGAAAAGTAATTGAAAAAGCAAAAAAATCAGAATATACAGAAGAGAATGAAGAAGGGGATGTAGACCTAAAAAAGAGAATGAAAAAGAAAAAAGGAAAAACAAAAGAGGAAACAAAGAATAAGACGAAAAAGCAGAAAAAAACAGAAGAATAAGCTGAAGAAGATGGAGAAGAGGCAGAAGAAGAAGAGGTAATTGAAAAAGCAGAAAATGCAGAAGAAACAGAAGAAGAAGAAGGAGAAGGAGATGTAGAACTACAACAAGAAAAAGAAGAACTAGAAGAACAAGAACAAGAAGAAGAAACAGAAGAAAAAGAGGAGAAAGCAGAAAAACAGAAGAATAAGCTGTAGAAGACGGAGAAGGAGCAGAAGAAGAAGCGGTAATTGAAAAAGCACACAATGCAGAAGAAACAAGATGACGAAGAAAAAGGAGATGTAGAACTACAACAAGAAAAAGAAGAACTAGAAGAACAACAAGAACAAGAAGAGGAAACAATTGAAAAAGCAAAATATGCAGAAGAAACAGAAGAAGATGAAGAAAAAGAAAAAGGAGATGTAGAACTACAAGAAGAACAAGAAGAACTAGAAGAAGACAAGAATAAACAGAATACTAAGAGGACAAAGCAGAAATAACAAAAGAATAAGCCGAAAAAGCAGAAATAACAGAAAAATAAGCTGAAAAACCATAAATAACAGAAGAATAAGCCGAAAAAGCAGAAATAACAGAGGTATAAGCAGCAAATCAGAAATAACAGAAGAATAAGCTGAAGAAGAAGCAGAAGAACCAGAAGAAGAGGATGGAATTGAAAAAGGAAAAAAGCAGAAGAAACAGAAGAAGATGAAGAAGAAGGAGATGTAGAACTACAAGAAGAACAAGAACAACTTGAAGAAAAAGAAGAAAAAGCGGAAGAATAAGAGGAAAAAGCAGAAAAAACAGAAAAATAAGCCGAAAAAGCAGAAATAACAGAATAACCTGAAGAAGAAACACAAGAAACAGAAGAGGAATTAATTGAAAAAGCAAAGAGGTCAGAAGAAACAGAAGAAGATGAAGAAGAAGAAGGAGATGTAGAACTACAAGAAGAAGTAGAAGAACTAGAAGAAAAACAAGAACAAGAATAGGAAAAAGAAGAATAAGTGGAAAAACAGAAATAAAAAAATAATCAGCCGAAAAATCTGAAATAACAGAAGAATAAGCCGAAAAAGCGAAATAGTAGAAGTTAAGCCGAAATCCCGGGGTACACCTGCACCCTCCTCTCACAATCACACACCCAGGGGCAGGCCGTGTGTCCGAAGACACCCTAGACGGAGGGTGGTTTTACCGTCAGGGAGGGCAACCCTTGCAAGCCACAGACAGCCGCCGACCGTGGCCTCCACCAAAACTGCAGGCAGACAGGCCGGCAGGAAGAGGCCCTATCAAACCAGCACCACTCAAAGGGGAAGAGTCCTCACCTGGCTCAGAATTGCTGATGAGCCCCAGGCTCCGCCCATGGCCGGAGCCTGACCCCCCCCATCGGACTCTGCCTGTGCAAAGGTGAACTTCATAGAGCCACGCGAGGGGGCCTGGTGAGGGGGTTCGGGGACCCTCAGCACCCACGGGGGTATGGGTACCTCTGCACCCACGGGGTACGGGGTCCTAGGCCCCCACACCATCCATGGACCCCATGTCCGTTTTCGAACGGGGCCCTCTACCCCTAGGGCGACACCTTCACCCTCCTCCGCACTCACACCCTTAGGGGCGGGGAGTCTGCCCGAAGACGACATTGAAGGAGGGGCGGGGTCACCGTCAGGGAGGGCGACCCCTGTAAGCCACAGTCAGGCGGCGACCGCGGCCTCCTCCAAAACAGCAGGCAGACAGGCAGGCGGGAATAGCCCCTAGCAACCCAGCACCACTCAAAGGGGAAGAATCCTCACCTGGCCCAGCAGCAATGATGAGCCCCAGGCTCCACAACCGGGCGGAGCCTGACCCCGCCCATTAGACTGTGCATGCGCAAAAGTTCACTTCACAGAGCCGCCGCTAGGGGGCGCTGGGGAGGGTTCGGGGACCCTCACCCACGGGGTGAGGGGAAACTCTGCAACCACAGGGGTACTGGTCCTTGGCCCCCTTCAGGGTCCAGGGAACCCAATCCCGTTTTGGGAACAGGGCCCTCTTCCCCTAGGGGGAAAACTGCACCCTCCTCCGCACTCACACCGCTCGGAGAAGGCCTTGTGCCCGAAGACGCCATAGACCGAGGGGCTGGGTAACAGTCTGGGAGGGCACCACCTGTAAGCCATGGACAAGCAGTGACAGCGGCCTCCTCCAAACTGCAGGCAGAGAGGCCGGGGGTTAAAGGCCCGGGCAACCTAGCACTACTCAAAGGGAAATAATCCTCACCAGGCCCAGCAGCGCTGATGAGCCTCAGGTTCTGTCCCTGGCCTTAGCCTCCCCCACCCACTAGACTCTTCATGCGCAAAGGTGCAGTTCTCAGGGCCGCCGCCCTGGGGCACTCGTGAGGGGGGTTAGGGGACCCTCAGGCCACACGGGGGTAACGGGACCTCTATACCATGGGAAAATGGGACCCTCTTCCCCCATGGGGGAACTGGGCCCAATTCCCCCTTGGGAGAACGGTAAATCTTCCCCCCGGGGCACACCTGCACCCTCCTCTCGCACTTACACGCCCAGGGGTAGGAAGTGTGCCCGAAGTCACCCTAGCCAGAGGGTTGGGTTTACCGTTAGGTAAGGCAACCCCTGTAAGCCACAGACAGGCGGGGACCCAGGCCTCATGCAAAACTGCAGGTAGACAGCCCAGTGAGGAAAGCCCCAGGCAATCCAGCACCACTCCAAGGAAAAGAGCCCTCACCAGGCCAGCAGCGCTAATGAGCCCCACGCTCTACCCCCGGCCAGAGCATGACCCCACCCACCCGACTCTGCATGAGCAAAGGTGCACTTCACAGGGCCGCCACTAGAGGCGCTGGTGAGGTAGGTCAGGGACCCTCAGCCCCCACGGGGGTAGGGGGACTTCTATCCCAAGGGGAAACTGGACCCTCTTTCCCCATGGGAGAACGGGTCACACTTCCCCCTTGGGAGAACGGTAAATCTTACCCCTGGGGAACAACTGCACCATCCTCTCGCACTCACACCCCCAGGGGCCGGACGTGTGCCTGAAGACACCCTTAGAGGGGGGTGCGGTGTCACCGTCAGGAAGGTCAACCCCCGTAAGCCACAGACAGGTGGCGACCTCGGCTTCTTGCAAAACTGCAGGTAGACAGGCCGGTGCGGAAAGCCCTGGGCAACCCAGGAACACTCAAAGGGGAAGAGTCCACACCTGGCTCCTCATCGCTGATAAGCCCCAAGTCTGTCCAAAAGCTGGAGCCTGACCACGCCCACTGGACTCTGCATGTGCTAATGTGCACTTCTTAGGGCCTCCGCTAGTGGGCGCAGGTGAAAGGATTCGAGGACCATTAGCCCCCACGGGGATAGGGGGACCTCTGCACTCATGGGGGTATTGGGTCCTAGGTCCCCTACTGGGTCCAGGGACCTCAAGCCCGTTTTGGGAATGGGGCCCCATGTCTCTGGTGCACTTCACAGAGCCGTCGCTAGGGGGCGCAGGTGAGAAGGTTCAGGAACCCTCAGCCCCCACGGGGGTAGAGGGACATCTGCAGGCAGTCAGGTCTGTGAGGAAAGCCCCTGGCAACATAGCACCATCAAAGGGGAAAAGTCCTCATCTGGCCCACTATCGCTGATAAGCCCCAGGCTCTGCCCCCAGCCAGAGCATTACCCCAGCCACCAGACTCCTCATGAACAAATGTGCACTACTCAGGGCCGCCGCTAGGGGGCGCTGCTGAGGGGGGTTCATGGACCCTCAGACCCACGGGGGTAGGGGGACTTCTGCACCCATGGGAGTACGTGGTCCTAGGCCCCCAACACGGTGTAGGGACCTCAAGCCCGTTTTGGGAACAGGTTCCTCTTCCCCCAGCGGGACACCTGAACCCTCCTCCGCACTCACACACCCAGGGTTAGGCCGTGCGCCCGAAGACGCCTTAGACGGAGGGGCGAGGTCACTGTCAGGGAGGGCACCCCCTGTAAGCCACTCACAGGTGGCCACCGCAGCCTCCTGTAAAACTGCAGGTAGACAGGTCGGTGCGGAAAGTCCCGGGCAACCCAGCACCACTCAAAGGCGAAGAGTCCTCAATGGCCAACAGAGCTGATGAGCCCCAGGCTTCGCCCCCTGCCGAAACCTGACTCCTCCCACATGACTGTGCCTGCGCAAAGGTGCACTTCACAGAGCCGCCGCTAGGGGGTGCTGCTGAGGGGGTTCAAGGACCCTCAGCCCCCACTGGGGAAGGGGGACCTCTGCAACCATGGGGCTATGGGGTCCTAGGCCCCTACATGGTCCAGGGACCTCAATCTTGTTTTGGGTATGGGCCATTTTCCCACAGGGGCACACCTGCACCCTCCTCCGCACTCACACACCCAGGGGCAGGCCGTGTGCCCCAAGACGCCATAGACGGAGGGCGGGGACACTGGTGCAAACCTGCACCCTCCTCTCGCACTCATACTCCCAGGGGCAGGACATGTGCACGAATACACCCTAGACAAAGGGGCGGGGTCACCGTCAAGGAGGGTAACCCCTGTAAGCTGCATACAGGTGGCGACAGCGGCCTCTTGCAAAACTGCAGGTAGACAGGCCGGTGCGGAAAGCCCCAGGCAGCCCAGCACCTCTCAAAGGGGAAGAGTCTTCACCTGGCCCAGCAGCGCTGATGAGCGCCAGGTTCCGCCCCCGGTCAGAGCATGACCCCGCCCACCTGACTCTGCATGAGCAAAGGTGCACTTCTCAGGGATGCCGCTAGGGGGCACTGGTGTGGGGGTCCTGGGACCCTCATCCCCCACGGTGGTAGGGGGACCTCTGCACCCATGGAGGTAAGGGGTCCTAGGCCCCATAAAGTGTCCAGGAACCTCAAGCCTGTTTTGGTAACGGGGCCCTCTTCCCCCAGGGGGACACCTGCACCCTTGTCCGCACTCACACCCCCAGGGGCAGGACATGCGCCCAAAAAGCCATAGACAGAGGGGCGGGGTCACCATCAGGGAGGTCATCCCCTGTAAGCCACAGACATGCGGCTACCGCGGCCTCCTCCAAAACTGCAGGCAGACAGGTCGGTGAGGAAAATCCCGGGCAACCTAGCACCACTCAAAGGGCAAGAGTCCTCTCCTGGCCCAGGAGCAGTGATCAGCCTCAGGCTCCGCCCCCGGCCGTAGCCTATCCCGCCCACCGAACTCTGCCTGTGAAAAAGTGCACTTCACAGAGCCCCCTCTAGGGGGCGCTGGTGAGGGGGTTCTGGGACCCTCAGCCCCCACGGGGGTAGGGGGACCAGAGCAACCGCGGGAGTACGGGGTTGTAGGCCCCCTACAGGGCAGGGACATCAAGCCCATTTTGGGAACGGGGTACTCTTCCCCCAGGGGGACACCTGCACCCTACTCCACACTCACACCCCCAGGGGCAGGCTGTGCGCCCGAAGACGCCATAGATGTGAGGCGGGGTTACTGTCTGGGAGGGCACCCCCTGTAAGCCATAGACAAGCGGCTACCTCGGCCTCTTCCAAAACTTCAGATAGACAGGCTGAAGCGGAAAGGCCCGGTCAACCCAGCACCTCTCAAAGGGGATGAGTCCTCACCTGGCCCAGCAGCTCTGAAGAACCCCAGTCTCCGCCCCCGGCCAGAGCCTTATCCCGCACACGCAACTTCACATACACCAATGTGCATTTCTCAGGTCCGCCGGTAGGGGGAGCTGGTGAGGGGTTTCAGAGACCCTGAGACCTCTTGGGGGTAGGGGGACCTCTAGCCCCATGAGGAAACGGGACCCTCTTCCCCATGGGGGAACAGGGACCTATACCACCTTGGGGGAACGGGGCCTTATTCCCCCTAGGGGGATTGGGTCTCTCTTGCCTCTTGTGGACACCGGCACCCTCCCCTCTCACTCACACCCACGGGGGCAGTCTGTGCGCCCCAAGGCGCCCTCAGTGGAGGGCCTGGGTCACTGTCACTGAGGGCACCCCCTGTAGCCTCAGATAGGCGGCAAACCCCAGCCTCTTCCCAAACAGCAGACAGGCCGACGCGCCAAGCCCCAGGCAACCCACCATCACTCAACGGGAAAAGGCCACACCTGGCCCTGCAGGGCTGATGAGCCCCAGGCTCCGCCCCTGGGGAATCCTGACTCTGCCCACAGGACTGCGCACGCCCAAAAGTACATTTCTCAGCACTGCCAGTAGGAGCGCTGGTGGGAGGGGTTCGTGGAGCCTCTTCCCCCTTGGGGGTCCGGGAATCTCTACCCCATGGGGTAAGGTGACCTATAACCCCTGTGGGGAACGGGGCCCTATTCCCCCTAGGGGGATCGGGTCCCCCTTGCCCCTTTGGGACACCAGCACCCTCCGCTCTCACTCAAACCCACGGGGGCAGGCTGTGCGCCCCAAGATGCCCTAGGTGGAAGGGAGGGGTCACTGTCAGCGAGGGCACCCCCTGTAGCCTCAGACAAGCGGCAAACCGCGGCCTCTTCCCAAACAGCAGACAGGCCGGCGTGCGAATCCCAGGCAACCCACCATCACTCAAGGGGAAAAGGCCACACCTGGACTGGAAGCGCTGATGAGCCCCAGGCTCCGCCCCCAGGGGAGCCTCACCCCACCCACCCTAATGCACATGCGCAAAGGTGCATTTCTCAGCACTGCCGGCAAGGGGCGCTGGTGGGAGGGGTTCGGGGGCCTTCTTCCCCCTTGGGGGTCCAGGAACCTCTACCCCCATGGGAGAATGGGGACCTATACCCCCATGGAGGAATGGGGACCCCTATCCCCTTGGGGGAACGGGACATTTTGCCCCTTGGGGGAATGGGGTTCTCTTCCCCCTTGGGGGAACTGGACCCTCTTTCCCCGTGGGCAAACGGGACCCTCTTGCCACTTGGGGACACCTGTACTCTCAGCTCTCACTCACATCACGGGGGCAGGCTATGGGACCCCAGACGCCCTTGGTGAAGGGGCAGGTTCATTCTCAGGGAGGGCACCCACTGTTGACTCAGACAAGAGGGGAACCGCTTCCTCTTCCCAAACAGCAGACAGGCCGGCACGCGAAGCGCCGGACAACCCAGCATACTCAAGGAGAGAAGGCCACATCTGCCCTGGCAGCGCTGATGAGCCACAGGCTCCGCCCCCATGGGGATCCTGACCCCGCCCACCCGACTGGGCATGCGCAAATGTGCATTTCTCAGCAATGCCTTTAGGGGGCTCTAGTGGGGGTATTAGGAACCTCTACCATGATGGGGGAACGTGGACCTATATCCCCTAGGGAGAACGGGCCCTTTTCCCACTTGGGGGAAGAGGACCGTCTTGCCCCTTGGGGAATCCTGCACCCTCCGATCTCACTCAAACCCACGGGGCCAACCTGTGTACCCCAGGACGTCCTAGGCATGAGGGGCGGGGTCACTGTCAGGGAGGGCAACCCCTTTAGCCACAGACAAGCGCCGAATCTCGGCTTCTTCCCAAAAAGCAGACAGGCCGGCGCCTGAAGCTCCAGGCAACTGAGCATCACTGAAGGGGAGAAGGCCACACCTGGCCTGGCAGCGCTGATGAGCCCTAGGCTCCGCCTCTGGGGGGACCATGACACCACCCACCCGACTGCGCATGCACAAAGGTGCATTTCTCAGTACTGCCAGTAGGGGTCGCTAGTGGGAGTGGTTCGGGGGCCCTCTTCCCCCTTGGGGGCCTGGGAACCTCTACAACCATGGGGGAACAGGGAACTATACCCCCTTTGGGGAACGGGGCCTTCTTCCCCCTTGGAGACACCTGCGCCCTCAGCTCTCACTCACACCCCCAGGGGCAGGCTGTGCAACCCGGAGACGCCCTAGACAGAGGTGCGGGGTCACTGACAGGGAGGGAAACCCCTGTAGCCACAGACAAATGGAGAACCGCGGCCTCTTCCCAATCAGCAGACAGGCTGGCGTGCGAAGCCCCGGGCAACCCACCATCACTCAAGGGGAAAAGGCCACACCTGGCCTGGCAGCGCTGATGAGGCCCAGGCACCGCCCCTGGGGGGAGACTGTCCCCACCCACCTGACTGCATATGCGCAAATGTGCATTTCTCAGAGCTGCCGTTAGGGGGCGTTCATTTTGGGGGGAGTCAGTGGCCCTAAGCCCCCTTGGAGGCCTGGGTCCCGAAATCCCCTTGGGGGTACGGGGACCTGTACTCCCTTTAGGGAACGGGGCCCTCTTCCCCCTTGGAGACACTTGCCCCCTCAGCTCTCACTCACACACTCAGGGGCAGGCTGTGCGACCTGGAGATGCCCTAGGCAGAGAGACAGGGTCACTGTCAGGGAGGACACCCCCTGTAGCCACAGACAAGCAGCGAACCGCGGGCTCTTCCCAAACAGTAGACAGGCCGGCGCGTGAAGCCCCGAGAAACCTACAATCACTGAACGGGAAAAGGCCACAGCTGGCCCTGCAGTGCTGATGAGCCCCAGGCTCCGCCCCCGGGGAAGCCTGACACCGCCACCCGACTGCGAATGCACAAAAGTGCATTTCTCAGCACTGCTGGTTTGGGGCGCTGGTGGGTGGGGTTCAGGTCCCTCTTCCCCCTTGGGGGTCTGGGAACCTCTACCCCCATGGGGGAACGTGGACCTGTACCCCCTTGGGGGAACGGGGCCCTCTTCCCCCTTGTGGGAACGGGACCATCTTGCCCCTTGGGGATACCTGCACCCTCCTCTCTCAGTCACACCCACAGGGGCAGGCTGTGCGCCCCAAGATGCCCTAGTCAGTGGGGCGGAGTCACTGTCACTGAGGACACCCCCTGTAGCCAGATAAGCGGCTAACTGCGGCCTCTTCCCAAAGAGCAGACAGGCCGCTGTGCGACGCCCTGGGCAACCCAGCATCCCTCAAAGGGAAAAGGCCACACCTAGCCTAGCAGTGCTGATGAGCCCCAGGTTCTGCCCCCGGGGGGGGGGGGAGCCTGGCCCCGCCCACCCAACAGCGCATGCCTAAATGTGCATTTCTCAGCACTGCTGGTTGGGGGCTCTGGTGGGAGTGGTTCGGGTGCCCTCTTCTCCCTTGGGGTCCGGGAACCTCTACCCCTTTGGGGGAATGGCGACCAATAACCCCTGGGGGGAACAGGGCCCTCTTGCCCCTTGGGGACACCTGCTCTCTCTGCTCTCACTCACACTCACCCGGGCTGGCTGTGTGCCCCAAGACGCCCTAGGCGGAGGGGCGCTGTCACTGTCAGGGAGGGCACCCCCTGTAGCCACAGACAAACGGCGAACCGCGGCCTCTTCCCAAACAGCAGACAGGCCAGTGCGTGAAGTCCCGGGCATCCCAGCATCACTCGAGGGTAAAAGGCCAAACCTGGCCCAACAGCGCTGATGAGCCCTAGGTTTCACCCTGGGGCGGGAGCCTGACAAAGCCCACCTGACTGCGCATATGCAAAGGTGCATTTCTCAGTGGCACTGCAGGGGGCACTGGTGCGAGGGGTTCGGGGGCCCTCTCCCCCCAGGGGTCTGGGCCCGAAGCCCTCTTGGGTGTCTGGTGACCTGTACCCCCTTGGGGGAACTGAGCCCTCTTCCACCTTAGGGGAATGGGGCCCTAGTCCATCTTGGGGACACCTGCGCCCTCCGCTCAAACTCACAACCCCAGGTGCAGGCTGTGTGCCCTGATGACGCCCTACGCGGAGGGGCGGGGTCACTGTCAGGGAGGACACCCTCCCGTAGCTAGAGACAAACGGCGGCCTCTTCTCAAACAGCATACAGGCCGGCGCGAGAAGCCCTGGGCAACCCAGCATCACTGAAGGGGAAAAGGCCTCACTTGGCCCTGCAGCGCTGAGGAGGCCCAAGTTCCGCCCCCTAGGGGTGCCGTTCCCCACCCACCTGACTGTGCATGCACAAAGGTGCATTTCTCAGAACCGCCGGTAGGGGGAGCTCTTGGTAGGTGTTGGGGGCTCTCTGCCCCCTTGGGGGTCTGGGGACCTCTACCCCCTTGGGGGAATGGGGACCTCTTCACACTTGCGGACACTTGCACCCTCCGCTCTAACTCACACCCCCTGTGGGCAGGCTGTGCACCCTTAGGCTGAGGGGCGGGGTCACTGGGAATTCCCTTATATGCAGTGACTTTTATGATTCCGCATTGGGAATTGTGTTTATTTCACTCATTTTCCATTGCAGAAGAACATAGGAGTTGCTCTTTTCACTACAGTTTGAACTCTGTGTGTTACTGCAGTTTCCACTGAGTTTCATCATCACTGGCAGTAGTGCTGTTCTGTAGGGAGTTAGAGCGCCTACGTTTTTTCCTATCTCCAGTGACTTTTCAGAGTCCTAATTCGGAACTATGAGTATTTTACTCAGATTGCAGGGCAGAATCACATGTTGTAGCACTTGCCACTCAACTTTGAACCGTGAGTCTGAGTGCCATTTCCATGGAGAGTCACCATTACCAGCAATAGTGCCGTTTTGCAGGCAATTGCAGCACTTGGGATTTCCCTCATATGCAGTGACTTTCAAAAGTCCGCATTGGGAACTGTGCTTATTTCACTCACTTTCCAGTGTGGAATCACTAGGAGTTGCTCTTATCACTCCACTTTGAACTCTGCTAAATAGTGCAGTTACCATGGTGATTCAGCATTACTGCCTTGAGTGCTGTTTTGCTGACAGTTAGAGCACCTGAGATTTCAACATCCCCAGTCACTTTTAAATTACGCTGTGTGAACTCTGTGTATTTCACTCAGTTTCCAGTGCAGAAGAACATAGGTGTTGCTCTTTTCACTACACTTTGAACTCTGTGTGTTACTGCAGTTTCCATTGAGATTCAGCATCACTGGCAGTAGTGCCGTTCCATAGGGAGTTAGAGCGGCTAAGTTTTTTCTTATCTCCAGTGAATTTCCAGAGTCCCATTGGGAACTATGAGCATTTTACTCAGATTGCAGGGCCGAATCACATTTTGTAGCACTTGCAACTGAATATTGAACTGTGAGTCTGAGTGCAGTTTCCATGTTGACTCACCATTACTGGCCATAGTGGCGTATTGCAGGCAGGTACAGCACTTGGGATTTCCCTCACATCCAGTGACATTCAAAAGTCCCCATTGGGAACTGTCTTTATTTCACTCAGTTTCCAGGGCGGAATCACTAGGTGTTGCTCTTTTCACTCCACTTTGAAATCTGCTAGATAGTGCAGTTTCCATGGTGATTCAGCATTATCGCCATTACTGCTGTTTTGCAGGCAGTTAGAGCACCTGAGATTTTCGTCCTCTCCAGTAACTTTTAAAGTCCATTTTGTACATATATGTAGTGGGAGACTTCAACACACCACTATCAACAATGGATAGATCAACGAGACAAAAAATAAGTAAAGACACTAAAGCTCTAAATAAGGATCTAGAGAGCTTGGGCTTAACAGACATCTATAGAACACTAAACCCAAAGAAACTGAGTACACATTTTTCTCAAGCTCACATGGATCATTCTCCAGCATTGATCACATAATGTGACACAGCAGATTCACTAAGATTGAAATTATACCATCATCTTTTCTGACCATGAAGGCATCAAACTAGAAATAAACCATAAAAAGAAGGCAAGGTACTCTCCTACCTCATGGAGATTGAAACCCACACTACTGGAAGACCACTGGACTAACGAGGAGATCAAAGAAGAAATTAAAATATTCTTTGAATTGAAAAAAAAATTCTTTGAATTGAATGACAAGGAGGACACCAATTTCCTAAATGTATGGAATGCAGCAAAAACAGTAATAAGAGGAAAATATATAGCAATAGAGGCTCACATCAAGAAACAAAAAAGAACTCAAAAAATATCTAATCTCGA
This sequence comes from Talpa europaea, assembly GCF_964194135.1. Lineage (NCBI taxonomy): Eukaryota > Metazoa > Chordata > Mammalia > Eulipotyphla > Talpidae > Talpa > Talpa europaea. The sequence continues at coordinate 30,351 of NW_028167839.1, forward strand.
AGCTCAAAGATCTGGAAAAAGAACAATAAAAACCCTCCAAAACCAGTAGAAGAAAAGAAATAATAAAAACCAAAGCAGAAATAAATGAAATCAAAACTAAAAAAAAAAAATCCAAAAGATCAGTGAAACCAAGAGCTGGTTCTTCAAAAAAATAAATAAAATAGACAAACCCCTAGCCAGGCTCACAAAGGAAAAAAGGGAGAAAGCACAAATAAACAGGATCACAAATGAAAGAGGAGAAATCACAACGGACACAGGAGAAATCAAAAGAATAATCAGTAGTATGGAATAATCAGTTATATGGAAACAAGTTCAACAATCTAGAGGAGATGGACAAATTCCTACAACCCTTCAATAGATAACGAAGAAATAGAACACCTAAACAGACCAATTACTAGCAGCAAAATTGAAATGGTAATCAAAAACCTCCCCAGAAACATAAGTCCAGGACCTGATGGATTTACAAATGAATTCTACCAAACATTCAGACGAATTGTTAGGGGGAAAGGATGTCCTGAGATAATCCCATACAGGCTTTGTGGACCCCACCCCCACTCCAGACTAAGGCCATCAAGACATTGGGAAAGACAAATCCCATCACCACCAAAGGGAAGGTGGCTGGGACCTGAGGGTGGAGTTGGGCAGCCAGGTTGGATATAAAAACCAAACACGTGGGCCTTGGGGCTCTTGCTATTGCTCGCCTCCTGGCTTCATGGCTCCTGGCTGGCGGCCAGCTCTCAGAGCGCCATTTTGGGATTCCTGATCGGCGGATCAGGTAGGACTCATTTAAAACTTTGTCTCCCACTTTTCTCCTTGAGATGTACATTTCCTCATTTCCCCTTCCCTTGTAAATAAACCTTTTATTAACCTTTTGCGTGTGCCTGCAGTAGAGCATTGATAAGTCCTTTAAAGCGTGCGGGTGAGGACCCACAGTCAGGCACCCCGTTTTGTATCGGGGTTGCTCTACAACAGAATTAGTGCCCATACTTCACAAACTTCCGAAAAATTGAGAAGGAAGGGATAATACCAAACAAGTTCCATGAAGTCAACATTAAACTAATTCCAAAACCAAACAAGGACAACACACACAAAAAAGAAAACTACAGGCCAATCTCACTAATGAACACTGATGCAAAAATCCTCAATAAAATTTTAGCTATCAGAATCCAACAATGTATCCATAAGATAATTCACCACGACCAAGTAGGATTCATTCCAGGGACACAAGGATGGTTCAACATCCAAAAATCAATCAACATTATCCAACACATCAACAAAAAGAAATATAAAAACCATATGATAATATCAATAAATGCTGAGAAAGCTTTCGACAAAGTGCAACACCCATTCATGAAAAAAGCCCTTGAAATTCTTGGGATACAAGGAACATACCTCAACATCATAAAGGCCATGTATGACAAGCCAACAGCCAGTATCATTCTCAATGGTGAAAAGCTAAAAGCATTTCCATTAAGATCTGGGACAAGACAAGGATGTCCACTCTCACCACTGCTTTTCAATATAATACTGGATGTCCTAGCCAGAGCAATAAGACAAGAGAAAGACATACAAGGAATCCAAATAGGAAAAGAAGTCAAACTATCACTATTTGCAGATGATATGATAATATACATAGAGAACCCCAAAAACTCCACAGAAAAAACTAATTCAACTCATCAATCAGTTCAGGAAAGTTGCAGGATACAAAATCAACACGCAAAAGTCAGTAGCCTTCCTATACACAAACAATACATCTGAAGAAGAAATGAAAAAATCCCTTTTATTATCGAAACCAAAAAAAAATCAAATACTTAGGAATAAATCTAACAAAAGAGGTAAAGGACCTATACAAATAAAACTTTAAACACTGTTAAAATAAATAGAAGAAGACACAAAGAAATGGAAAGACATCCCTTGTTCCTGGATTGGAAGAATAAACATTATTAAAATGGCCATCCTACCAAAAGAAATATATTTAATGCTATTCCAATCAAAATCTCAATGGCATTCTTCAAATAAATAGAAAAATTATTGATGAAATTCATATGGAATCACCAAAAACCCCGAATAGCCAAATATCTCCAGAAAAAAAGGTAATGGAGGCATCACACTCCCAGACTTCAAACTATACTACAAAGCCATAATCATCAAAACTGCATGGTATTGGAATAAGAACAGACACACAGACCAAAGGAATCAAACAGAAAATCCAGAAATAAACCCACAGATTTATGGTCAACTAATCTTTGACAAAGGAGCAAAGACTATGCATTGGAGCAAAGAAAGTTTGTTCAATGCTGGGAATAAACTGGGTCACTACATGCAAAAGAATGAAGCTTGACTCCTACCTCACACCATATACAGAAACCAACTCAAAATGGATTAAAGAACTAGACACAAGACCAGAAATCATAAAATACATAGATGGAAATATAGGTGAAACACTATGCGATATGCACATCAAAGACATCTTTACAGACATCACCCAAAGCAGTGATAGTGAAGGCAAAGATCAACAGCTGGAACTACATCAAATTAAAGAGCTTCTGCACAGCAATAGAGACAATGACAAAAACAAAGAGAAACCCCACCGATTGGGAGAACATTTTTGCACACAACACTGATGACGAAGGACTGATCACAAAAATCTACAAAGACCTGATGAGACTCAACAACAACAAAAAAAATAATCCAGTCAAAAAATGGGCAGAAGAGCTAAAAAGAAACTTCTCTGAAGAGGAAATGCAAATGGACAATGGGCATATAAAAAAATGTTCAACATCACTTGTAATCAGGGAAATGCAAATCAAAACTACCATGAGATACCATCTCACACCAGTGAGAATGGCACACATTAAAAAAACTAGCAACAACAAATGTTGGCGAGTTTGTGGAGAAAAAGCACTCTCCTGCACTGTTGGTGGGAATGCAAACTGGTCCAACCACTATGGAGAGCTGTGTGGAGATTCCTCAACCTGCTAAAGATGGAGCTTCCATATGATCCAGCAATTCTACTCCTAAGTATTTACCCAAAGGACACAGAAACATCAATTCCAAAGAGCACCTGCACCCCTGTCTTTATAGCAGCACTGTTTACAAAAGGTAAGCTTTGGAAACAACCCAAATGCCCAAAAATAGATGACTGGATCAAGAAGATGTGGTACATATACTACATGGAATATTACTCAGCATTCAATAAAGATAAACACATGCAATTTGCAGCCACATGGATGGCGCTGGAAGGGATCATGCTCAGCAAAATAAGCCAGAAAGAAAAAGAAAATTACCGGATGGTCTCACTCATAGCAGGAATCTAGAAAACTTAAATTAGGGACCAGGAAAATGAATAACTATAAGAAAGTGAAAATCGAAATCAACAACTATGAACCAGAAACACTCTATGGGAGGTGGGGGGCGGGGAGGGGAGGGGTTGGGTCAAAACAAGGGGGTTGCAATTGTATGGGGAATATAAAAATAAAATTTAGGATAAAAAATAAAAAAAACGTGTTTATTTCACTCAGTTTCCAGTGCAGAAAACATAGGAGTTGCTCTTTTTCTCCACTTTGAACTCTGTGTGTTTCTGCAGTTTCCACTGAGTTTCAGCATCACTGGCGGTGGTGCTGTTCTGTAGGGAGTTAGAGCGCCTAAATATTACTTATCTCCAGTGAATTTTTAGAGTCCCAGTTGGGAACTCTGAGTGTGTACTCAAATTGCTAGGCGGAATCACATTTTGTAGCACTAGCAACTGAACTTTGAACTGTGAGTTGAGTGCAATTTTATGTTGAGTCACCATTACCGGCCATAGTGGTGTTTTGCAGGCAGTTACAGTACTTGGGATTTCCCTCACATCCAGCGACCTTCAAGAGTCCCCATTGGAACTGTGTTTATTTCACTCAGTTTCCAGGGCGGAATCACTAGGTGTTGCTCTTTTCACTCCACTTTGAACTCTGTGTGTTACTGCAGTTTCCATTGAGATTCAGCATCATTAGTACGGTGCCGTTCTGTAGGGAGTTAGAGCGCCTAAGTTTTTTCTTATCTCCAGTGGACTTTCAAGAGTATGCATTTGGAACTGTGTGTATTTCGCTCCCTTTCTAGGGTGGAATCCCACAGGTGTTGCTCTCTTCAGTACATTTTGAACGCAGCTTGTCTGTGCAGATTCTTTTGTGATTCAGCATTATCGCCATTAGCGCTGTTCTGCAGGCAGTTACAACATCTGAGATTTTCCTCATATGCAGTAACTTTTAAAGTCCGCTTTGTGAACTGTGGATATTTCACTCAGTTTCCAAGGCAGAATAACATAGCAGTTGCTCTTGTCACTTACTTTGACTCTGAGTGTTTGTGCTGTTTCCATTGTGATTTAGCTTTACTGGCAGGAGTGCTGTTTTGTAGGCAGTTAGTGCTTCTAAGTTTTTCTTAATAGCCAGTGAATTTTCAGAGTCCCTATTGGGAACTATGACTATTTTACTCAGTTTTCCAGGCGGAATCACATTTGTGTAGCACTAGTCTCTAAATTTGAACTCTGAATGCTAGTGCAGTTTCCGTGTAGAGTCAGCCTTACAGACAGTAGTGCTGTTTTGCAGGCAGTTACAACACTTGGGATTTTCCTCATATCCAGTTACTTTCCAGACTCGGAAATAGGAACTGTGTGTATTTCACTCAGTTTCCAGGGCCGAATCACACAGGATTTGACCTTTTTGATACACTTTCAACTCTGCTTGTCTGTCCAGTTTCCATTGTGATTCAGCATTTCTGCCATTAATGCTGTTTCGCAGGTAGTAACAGCACCTGAGTTTTTCTCATATGCAGTAACTTTTAGAGTCAGCTTTGTGAACTGTGTGTATTTCACTCAGTTTCCAATGCAGAATAACATGAAAGGTGCTATCGTCACTTACTTTGAACTCTGAGTGTTAGTGCAATTTCCATTGAGATTCAGCTTTACTGGCAGTAGTGCTGCTTTGTAGGCAGTTAGAGTACCTACATTTTCCCTTATATCCAGTATATCTTCAAAGTACCTATTGGGAACTACTTTACTCAGTTTCCAAGGCGGAATCACAGTTTAGTAGCACTTGTCACTAAACTCTGAACTGTGAGTGTTAATGCCGTTCGGTGGAGAGTCTGCCTTTCCAGCTGTAGAGACTTTTTGCAGGCAGTTACAGCACTTTGGATTTTCCTCATATTCAGTGACGTTCAAGAGTCCTCTTTGGGAACTGTGTGTATTTCACTCAGTTTCTAGGGAGTAATCACTCAGGTGTTGCTCTTTTCACTCCACTTTGAACTCTGCTTGTCTGTACAGATTCTTTTGTGATTCAGCATTATCGCCACCTGCCATTCACCTGCCGTCCACCTGCCGTCCACCTGCCATCCTCCTGCCGTCCACCTGCCATCCACTTGCCTTCCACTTGCCGTCGTCCCCCTAACAACCACATCCCGTCCATGTGCCATCCACGTGCCATCCACATGCCGTCCACGTGACGTCCAGATAAATGCCTGTTTGCAGATGTGTGAAGTCACCATAGTCATGCAGCAAACCTAATTATATGATACCATGTGCAGGAACCCTACAATACAGTTTTCTAAAGATTGAAAGCAAATTACCAAACAACAACAAAAAAACAATTACAATGTATGTGCAGTGACAGGTGCTGTTAATGGAATAGAACCACTGGAATACACAATTTCAGAGACAGGGCCAAATCATACAGGTGTTGCTCTTTTCTCTACACTTTGAACTCTGCTTGTCTGTGCAGGTTCCTTAGTCATTCATCATTTCTGCCATTTATGCTGTTTTCCATGAAAAGCATGAGCTTTTCATCATATGCAGTAACTTTTAAAGTCTGCTTTGTGAACTGTGTGTATTTCACTCTGTTTTCAAGGCAGAATAACATATAAGGTGCTATTGTCACTCACTTTGAACTCTGAGTGTTTGTAAAGCTTCCACTGAGATTCAGCTTTACTAGCCGTAGTGATGTTGTGTAGGCATTTAGAGCTCCTATGAATTTTCCGTAGAGACTCAGCCTTACCGACAGTAGTGCTGTTTTGCATGCATTTACAGCAATTGGGATTTTACTCATATCAAGTGACACTCAAGAGTCCTCTTTGGGAACTATGTGTATTTCATTCAATTTCCAGGAAGGAATCACACAGGTGTTGCTCTTTTCACTGCTCTTTGAACTCTGCTTGTCTGTGCAGTTTCCGTTGTGATTCGGTGTATCTGCAATTAATGCTGTTTCCCAGGCTGTAAGACCACCTGAGTTTTCATCATATCCAGTAACTTTTTTTAAAATTTTATTTTTATATTCCCCATACAATTGCAACCCCTCCATTCTGACCCCAATCCCTCCCCTCCCCCCACCCCACAAAAAGTGTCTCTGGTTCATAATTTTTGTTGATTTTCACTTTCTTATAGTTATTCAATTTCGTGGTCCCTTATTGAAGTTTTCTAGATTCCTGCTATGAGTGAGACCATCCGGTAATTTTCTTTTTCTTTCTGGCTTATTTCGCTGAGCATGATCCCTTCCAGCGCCATCCATGTTGCTGCAAATTGCATGTGTTTATCTTTCTTAAATGCTGAGTAATATTCCATGGTATATATGTACCACATCTTCTTGATCCAGTCATCTATTTTTGGGCATCTGGGCTGTTTCCAAAGCTTAGCTATTGTAAATAGTGCTGCTATAAACATAGGGGTGCAGGTGCTCTTTGGAATTGATGTTTCTGTGTCCTTTGGGTAAATACTTAGGAGTGGAATTGCTGGAGCATATGGAAGCTCTATGTTTAGTAGGTCCAGGAAATCTCCATTCAGCTCTCCATAGTGGTTGGACCAGTTTGCACTCCCACCAACAGTGCAGGAGAGTTCCTTTTTCTCCACACCCTCGCCAACATTTGTTGTTGCTAGTTTTTTTATGTGCCATTCTCACTTTTGTAAGATGGTATCTCATGGTAGTTTTGATTTGCATTTCCCTGATTACAAGTGATGTTGAACATTTTTTCATATGCCTGTTGGCCATTTTGCATTTCCTCTTCAGAGAAGTTTCTTTTTAGCTCTTCTGCCCATTTTTGGACTGGATTATTTTCTTTGTTGTTGTTGAGTCTCATCAGCTCTTTGCAGATTTTTGTGATCAGTCCTTTATCAGTAGTGTTGTGTACAAAAATGTTCTCCCAGTTGTGGGGTTTCTCTTTGTTTTTGTTATTGTCTCTTTTGCTGTGCAGAAGCTCTTTAATTTGATGTAGTCCCAGCTGTTTATCTTTGCCTTCACTATCACTGCTTTGGGTGATGTGTCTGTAAAGATGTCTTTGATGTGCAAATCACGTAGTGTCCAGTAACTTTTAGAGTCAGTTTCCCAGGCAGAATAATATATAAGGTGCTATTGTCACTGACTTTGAACTCTGAGTGTTTGTGAAGTTTCCATTGAGATTCAGCTTTACTGGCAGTAGTGCTGTTGTGTGGGCACTTAGAGCTCCTATGATTTTACTTATATCTGGTAATGGTGACACAACATGGAAACTGTACTCAGATTCACAGTTCAAAGTTTCGTGACAAGTGTTATAAAATGTGATTCCACCTTGTAATCTGAGTAAAATACTCAGTTCCCTATTGGGACTCTGAAAATTCACTGGAAATAAGAAAAAACTTAGGCGCTTAAACTCCCTACAGATTGGCACTACTGCCAGTGATGCTGAATCTTAGCGGAAACTGCAGTCACACAGAGTTCAAAGTGGAGTGAAAAGAGCAATTCCTATGTTCTTCTGCATTGGAAATTGAGTGAAAAACACACAGTTCACAAAGCTGAATTTAAAATTACTGGGGATGTCGAAAATCTCAGGTGCTCTAACTGCCTGCAAAACAGCACTAATGGCGGTAATGCTGAATCACCATGGAAACTGCACTAACTAGCAGAGTTCAAAGTGGAGTGAAAGAGCAACACCTAGTGATTCCGTCCTGGAAACTGAGTGCCAGTAAAGCTGAATCTCAATGGAAACTGCACTGACATTCAGAGTTCAAAGTAAGTGACGGTAGCACCTTTTATGTTATTCTGCATTGGAAACAGAGTGAAAAACACACAGTTCACAAAGTGGACTCGAAAAATTACTGGAAACGATGAAAAAATCAGGTGCTGTAAACTGTCTGCAAAACAGCAATAATGGTGGAAATATTGAATCATAATGGAAACTGCATAGATGATCAGAGTTGTTAGTGTAGTGAGAATAGCAAAGCCTGTGTGATTTGGCCCTGGAAACTGAATGAAATACACACAGTTTGAAGGCGGACTCTTGAAAGTGACTGGATATGAGGAAAATCCCAAGTGCTGTATCTGCTTGCAAACTGTCTTCAGAGCCAGTAAGGCTGACTCTCTGCAAAAAACTGCGCAATCACAGCTCAAAGTTTAGAAACTAGTGCGACTAAAATGTGATTCCGCCTGGAAAACTGAGTAAAATAGACATAATTCCCAATGGGGACTTGAAAATTCACTGGATATAATGAAAATCATAGGAGCTCTGACTGCCTACATAATGGCACTACAGCCAGTAAAGCTGAATTTCAATGGAAATTTCAAAACACTCAGAGTTCAAAGCAAGTGACAGTAGCACCTTTTATGTTATTTTGCCTTGGAAACTGAGTGAAATACACACAGTTCACAAATCGGACTAAAAAATTTACTGGATGTGATGAAAAACTAAGGTGCTTTTACTGCCTGCACAACAGCATTAATGACAGAAATGCTGAATCACAATGGAAACTGCAGAGACAAGCAGAGTTGAAAATGTAGTGAAAAGAGCAACACCTCTGTGATACCCCCCTGGGAACTGAGTGAAAGACACACAGTTCCTATTTCAGACTCTGGAAAGTCACTGGATATGAGGAAAATCCCAAGTGCTGTAACTGCATGCAAAACAGCACTACTGTCTGTAAGGATGACTCTCCACGGAAACTGGAGTAACAATCACAATTCAAAGTTCAGAAACTAGTGCTACTAAAATGTGATTATGCTTGCAAAACTGAGTAAAATAGATATAGTTCCCAATTAACTCTGAATATTCACTGGATATAAGGAAAATCATAGAGCTTTAACTGCATACAAAACAGCACTACTGCCAGTAAAGCTAAATCTCAATGGAAACTGCACTAACACTAAGAGTTCAAAGTAAGTGACAATAGCACCTTCTATGTTAATCTGCCTTGGAAACTGAGTGAAACATACACAGTTCACACAGCTGACTCTAAAAGTTACTACATATGACGAAAAACTCAGGTGCTGTTACTACCTGCGAAACAGCATTAATGGCGATAATGCTGAATCACAAAGGAAACTGCAAATCCAAGCAGAGATCAAAGTGTAGAGAAAAGAGCAACACCTCTGTGATTCCGCCCTGGAAAGTGAGTGAAATACACACAGTTCCCAAAGAGGACTCTTTAAAGTCATTGGATATGAGGACAATCCCATGTGCTGTAACTGCCCGCAAAACGGCTGTACAGCCGGTAAGCAGAATCAAAGGAACTCAGTAACACTCACAGTTCAGAGTTTAGTGACCAGTGCTACTAAAATGTGATTCCGCCTTGGAAAATGTGTAAAATAGTCCCCAGTTGGGACTCGGAAAATTCACTGGATATAAGGCAAAACGTAGGTGCTCTAACTGCCTACAAAACAGCACTACTGACAGTAAAGCTGAATCTCTGTGGAACTCCACTAACACTCAGAGCTCAGAGTAAGTGACAAGAGAAACTGCTATGTTGTTCTACCTTGTAAATTGAGTGAAATACACACAATTTACAAATGACAATAATTCTGAATAACAAAGAAACTGCACAGACAAGCAGATTTACAAGCATAGTGAAAAGAACAACACCGGTGTGATTCCGCCCTGGAAACTGAGAGAAATACATACAGTTCTCAATGTGGACTCTTTTTATTTATAATAAATTTTATTTTATATTCCCCATACAATTGCAACCCCCTTATTTTGACCCCAATCCCTCCCCTCCCTGCCCCCCACCCCGATAGAGTGTCTCTGGTTCTTAGGTGTTTGTTGATTTTGATTTTCACTTTCTTATAGTTATTCAATTTCGTGGTCCCTTATTGAAGTTTTCTAGATTCCTGCTATGAGTGAGACCATCCGGTAATTTTCTTTTTCTTTCTGGCTTATTTCGCTGAGCATGATCCCTTCCAGCGCCATCCATGTAGCTGCAAATTGCATGCGTTTATCTTTATTGAATGCTGAGTAATATTCCATGTAGTATATGTACCACATCTTCTTGATCCAGTCATCTATTTTTGGGCATTTGGGTTGTTTCCATAGCTTAGCTGTTGTAAACAGTGCTGCTATAAACATAGGGGTGCAGGTGCTCTTTGGAATTGATGTTTCTGTGTCCTTTGGGTAAATACCTAGGAGTAGAATTGCTGGATCATATGGAAGCTCCATCTTTAGCAGGTTGAGGAATCTCCATATAGCTCTCCATAGTGGTTGGACCAGTTTTCACTCCCACCAGCAGTGCAGGAGAGTGCTTTTTCTCCACACCCTCGCCAACATTTGCTGTTGCTAGTTTTTTTAATATGTGTGTCATTCTCACTGGTGTTTGATGGTATCTCATGGTAGTTTTGATTTGCATTTCCCTGATTACAAGTGATGTTGAACATTTTTTCATATGCCTGTTGGCCATTTGCATTTCCTCTTCAGAGAAGTTTCTTTTTAGCTCTTCTGCCCATTTTTTGACTGGATTATTTTCTTTGTTGTTGTTGAGTCTCATCAGGTCTTTGTTATTTTTGTGATCAGTCCTTCATCATTAGTGTTGTGTGCAAAAATGTTCTCCCAGTCGGTGGGGTTTCTCTGTTTTTGTTATTGTCTCTTTTGCTGTGCAGAAGCTCTTTAATTTGACGTAGTCCCAGCTGTTGATCTTTGCCTTCACTATCACTGCTCTTTCTCTTCCGCGATGTCCATTTCTATGTCATCATCTTTTATCTTGTTTATTCTACATGATTTTTTTATCTTCTCTCTTCTCTCTTCTTCTTCATCTTGGACTTCTTGATTCCTCATGAATGATTTCCTCTTCTCATCCGCTGTGCGCATTTCTACGTTATCAACTTTTTCTTGTTTCTACACTAACTTTTTTTGTCTTATTCATCTTTTTCTTATCCTCTTCTTCTTTTTCTTGCTCTTCAATTCAGATAGAGGATTCCTCTTTCTCTTCCGATGTGTTCATTTCTATGTCATCATCTTTGTTCTTGTTGCTTCTACATGATTTTTTTTCGTCTTTTTCTTCTCTCTTCTTCTTCATCTTGGCCTTCTTTATTCCGCATGATTGCTTTCATCTATCTCTTCCGCTGTGTCTATTTCTAAGTCACCATCTTTTCTCTTTTTACATCTGTATGAGTTTTTCATCTTCTTTATCTCTTTCTTCTCCTCTTCTTTTTCTTGGCCTTCTTCAATCCAGAATGGAGGATTCCTCTTACTCTTACAATTGTCCATTTCTATGTCATCATCTTTTGTCTTGTTGCTTCTACATGTTTTTTTTTCGTCTTTTTTATTCTCTCTTCTTCTTCATGTTGGACTTATTGATTCTGCATGATTGCTTTCCTCTTCCTCATATGCTCTGTGCATTTCTACGTCATCATCATTTTTTTGCTGTTTCTACACTAGTTTTTTTCATCAGGTTCATCTTTTACTTCTCCTATTCTTCTTCCCTTCTTCAACCCACATAAAAGGATTCCTCTTTCTCTTCCACTGTGTCCATTTCAATGTCATCATCTTAATTCTTGTTGATTCTATGTGATTTTTTTCATCTTTTTCTTCATTCCACATGAATTGCTTCATCTATCTCTTCCGCTATATACATTTCTAAGTCATCATCTTCTTTCTTTTTGCTTTCTACTTGAGTTGATTAATCTTCTTCACTCTTTTCTTCTCCTCTTCTACTTTTCCTTGCCCTTTTTTCAATCCAGATAATAGGATTCCTCTTTCTCTTCTGCTATGTACATTTCTACTCCATCATCTTAGTTTCTAGTTGCTTCTACATGATTTTTTCTCCTTTTACTTATCTCTTCTTCTTCATGTCTCTCCTCGATTCCTCATGATTGCTTTTTCCCTTTATCTTCCACTGTGTCCATTTCCCACATCATCATCTTCTTTCTGTTTGATTCTACATGAGATTTTTTCATTTTTCATCATCTTCATCTTCGCTCTTCTTCATCTTGGTCTTCTTGATTCTGCATGATTTCTTTCCTCTCTCCCTTCTTCTGTGTCCATTTCCACGTCATCATCTTCTTTCTTATTGGTTGTACATGAGTTTAGAAATCTTCTTTATCTTTTCTACTTCTCTTCTTCCTCATGTTGCCCATCATCAATCCAGATAAGAGGATTACTCTATCGTTCTGTCGAAACCATTTATATGTCATTATCTATCTTCTTGTTGTTTCTACATGAGTTTATTCATCCTTTCCTTCTCTCCTCTCCTTCATCTTGGTCTTCTTCATTCCACATCACTGCTTTGCCTTTTCAATTCTGCTGTCCGTTTCTATGTCATCATCTTAATTCTTGTTGCTTCTACATGTGGTTTTTTCATTTTCATCATCTATTTTTTCTCTGTTCTTCATAACAGCCTTCTGGTTCCCCATTATTGGCTACATTTTCCCTTCCTCTGTGTTCATTTCCATGTCATCATCATTTTTCTTGTTACTTCTACATGAGCTATTTGTTCTTCTTATTAATCGTCTCCTCCTCCCCCTCCTCCTCCTCCTCCTACTTATTCTTCCTCTTCCTCTTAATCTTCTTCTTCTTCTGCTTCTTGCTCATCGTCGCCGTCTTCTTCCTATTATTCGTCTGTGCATTATTCTTCTTCTTCTTCTTCTTCTTCTTCTTCTTCTTCTTCTTCTTTCTTCTTTCTTCTCTTTGTCTTCTTCTTCTTCTCCTCCTTCTCCTCCTCCTCTCCTCCTCCACCTCCTCCAACTCCTCCTCCTCCTGTCCTCCTCCTCCTCTCCTCCTCCTCTCCTCCTCCTCCTCCTCCCTCCTCCTTCTCTTCTTCTTCTTCTTCATTCTTCTTCTTTCTTCTCTTCTTCTTCTTCTTCTTCTTCTTCTTCTTCCTTCTTCTTCTTCCTCTCTCCTCCTCCTCCTCCTCCTCCTCCGCCTCCTCCTCCTCCTCCTCCTCCTCCTCCTCCTCCTCCTCCTCCTCCTCCTCCTCTCTCCCCTCCTCCTCCTCCTCCTCCTCCTCCTCCTCCTCCTCCTCCTCCTCCTCCTCCTCCTTCCTCTCCTCCTCCTCCTCCTCCTCCTCCTCTTCTTTCTTCTTCTTCTTCTTCTTCTTCTTCTTCTTCTTCTTCTTCTTCTTCCTCTTTTCTTCTTCTTCTTCTCTTCTTCTTCCTCTCCTTCTCCTTCTCCTCCTCCTCCTTCCTTCTCTCTTTCTTTCATCTTCTCTTTCATCTTCTCCTTCATGTTTTCCTTCTCCTTCTCCACTTCTTCTCATTCTCCTTTTATTCTCCCCTACTTCTTCAGCCCTTCTCTTCTCACTCTTCTTCTTCTTCTCCCTTTTCTAATTCAATCTCTTCCTTCTTCATCTACCCTTCTTCCTCTTCTGAT
>NW_028167838.1:0-43255 GCF_964194135.1 Talpa europaea
GGTAGCTCCCTGGCCAGGGATCAAACTCATGCTGCAGCGGCTGCGGACAGCTCTATAGGTTGCGTCTTAACCCCTTGCGCTACCAGGGAGGTCCCACACATGATTTTTTAACTGTATGCGTTGGTCTTCTAGAAAGTGTTGATTCACTAGATTATGTAGATTGTCTAAATATGACATGTTTTCTTATAAAATGTAAAAATCACATTCATTAATATCACTCTGTCCCGTCTCATCAGTAAAATCTTTAAATATTGAGAAGCTGTCCACTAAAGAAATAATTTTCCAAAATTTTCATTTTTACTTGAAAATTCAATTTTTAACATTGGCAACAATTTGCTGTTGTTTTCTTGAAGTGATGGGCTCAACATTATTATTTAAAGAAAGAATGCCTGCCAGTTACCAAAATCTAAACATCTGTAGTTTACCTGTCACTTTTTCAGATCCATAAAAAATGCAGCTAGTCCTGCTCGCAACTCAGGTGCACAAGTGTTTCCCTTGAGACAAATACTGTACTTCAGTGTTTACTTCCTGCTCACTCACACAGACTGTTAGAAAGATATGTATTGGTCAAGATTTATAGAATTAATTATGTTTAGTCCTTATTAAAAGCATTCTCAAGTGAGACAGTGGTTTTCTGCGTGTGGAGCCTGTGAGGCCAGTTCCTTTTGGTAGCAGCACTTTCAACCAGCTAGTAAGCAAGTGAAAAAATACATCTCAGTATTTCTTATTCTCAGGCCAGCTGAAACGATGTTGCCTCTTTCCCCAAAAGTGTAAACTACATTTTGAGAGTCACTGTTTTTTAGGAGAAAATGAGGGTCTTCATTCTTTGGCCTTTCATAGATGAATCTAGAAAAAGAGAGTATGCTCAGTGGATCGATTGTCTGTCTACGCATGTGGGACTAGGAAGCTCTGTCGTCCTACATTGTGTGAAATGTCAGTACTCTGTGTTCTAACCAGGCCAATGGCTGAGAAGCCAATGTCCTGGTGAGACCTGAGTGAGGAGCCAGCCGTGTAACTCTTGACAGAAATGTAGGAAGGTGTTCTTACTTTATTCATCCCAGAAGTCATTAGTGGAGTTTGCATGATTGGACAGCAGAAAAATAGGATCCAGCTGGAATGTGCACAATTATCCCAGGACACAAAGCTCTGAATACATATAACTTAAAAATTTACCTTTAGGGACATTTAATAAATTCACATTGTTGTGCAGCCATCACATCACTAGCTAGTTCCAGGACATTTCCGTATGTCCATGCTTTTTTACTCTGACTTTTCACCTAGTCTGTACTTTTCTTGCACTCATCTTTCCTTCACTCCCTTTTCAGTGAAGACCTGCCTCATTTGTAATTTCTCTCCTTCCCAAGCTGCCAGTCTGGTGGTCTCATGAATCCTCCGTTGTCTTCTGATCCTGAATATTATCTTTGTTTTGCTGTGGGGCCACTCAACACCCTGGAGGTTATTACATCAGGCAGTGCTGGGCACCTCGCTGGGTCCATGGAAGCTGATCTTACCTTGCCTCCTGGAACCCTTGTTCTCCAGAAGTCTGTTGTTTAACTCTCTTGGTTCCTGTGTCATTCTTCCCTGGGGCTGCTGTAAACATATTTTTCCTTAAGTTTGTGATTCCATTCTGAACTCTTACTGAGAGATTGCCTTTCCCCTACTTCAGTGGGCTCTTAGACCAACTCATGAGCTTCCTTCTTCCTTAGCTTCCTCCTTCTGCACCTCCCATTGTTTCTCTCTGCACTCCTATTTCCTTTGTCTAGAGTCCAAACCTCTGCCTGGGTTCTTGATCTCATCTACCCTAGATTTTTCTGGAACCCACTTCTGTCAGTCTTCCCTCTTCCATGTGTATCTTTCCTTGCACTCTGCTCTTCTTGAAGACAACCTTGCCTCCCTCTAACCTTAACCTGAAGAAACCCTCCCTTAAGGGTCAAGTTGCTGTCTTGGTCACCCTTCCTGTACTGCCAAACATATTTAAAGCATTCTGTACTAATTTTCTTGACTTGCCTCTTGATGCCTTTCTTTTTGGATCATGACATCTTTTCCTGTTCTGCTGACTGGCCCTCCCTTTCGACGCTTCATCCTCCATGCCATCTCTGCAGTTCTTAATGTTGATTCTGCTCTCCCTTTCTTGGTGTTCAGGTTCCCATGTTGGCTTTAGGAACACTACCTTCTCAGTCCCCTTTCCTCCGAAAGTTCCTTTCCTCCTTACAATGCTTTCTGGCCTCTAGTTGTACATGGTCCCTAAATCTGTCCTTGACTCTATTTAAAGAGACATCCAAAGATGTACCAAGTAACAAATACTCTCCCTCCCCACCATTAAAAAAAAAAAATAAACAGGATTAATGAATTTGATTCTTATGTGTTGTCCAGTGTTTCAGACTAAGGATCCAGATAGAAGTTGTGCATTACAACCTGGAAGATGTACTTCTTGCTAAATTCCTGTGAGATATCTCTCTAACCAAGAATTCTGCTTGTTTTCTGTTTTACTATCTCAAATGGAGACTAGTAAGGGGATTGCCGCTTAGGGCCTCAGCTCAGATGAGACACTTATAGTTATGTCCCAAATAGAGAATGAGTTGTAGTTGAACAGCCCTGGGAGAGGAGACAAAAAGGACTCAGGAACTTAATTTCTTAGACTCTGTCTCCCGGTTATGATTGAGTGTGTCCCTTTTATGCACTGGGGCCGTGCCTGCTCAGGAGCAGGAGTGCGCGGGCATCCAGACACTGATGCCTTTGGCTCAGGGCTCGAGACTGGTGCTTTCTGCACATTGTTTAGCGCAGTGTTGGGAAAGGGACTGAGGCAGCAAGGGGCCTGTGGATTTGTCTCCGTGTGCTAGCACTTTGCCTCCTCGTGAATCTCACAGAAGTCAAGTATACAGCCTGGGCGTGAGAAGGGAGTGTTCTTTGGGGCAGTTCCTAAAGCAGTTCTGTGGTCCTCAGTCCTCGCTCCCTGCTGGATTTATTCTCTCTTCTCCATCAGCTCTCATGTCCAAAGCTAAGTCCTGCCTCCTTCACCTAATCCCAAAACCCTGGTTGGAGGTGCCTCCTGAATATCTCCACACATGTCCTGTTGACACGAGATAACGCTGCATACCCAACACTGATTCCACCTTTCCCCTGAGACCCCAACCAGTTCTTCTTTCTGACTTCCTGAGTGCAGTACCCAGTGTCGCATGCCGGCTTGTGTGCTCGTTTCTAACCTCTGGGCCCAGAGGCCTCTGTATAGCGTACATAGCAGACGCACGGCAAAGAGGCGCCCCCTCTGGGCAACTCAGTTACAAAAGGCCATTTTGTAATTTTGTTCCCCAGCTTGACCTTTGAGCCCAGACCGATGGCTAGGCCTGCAGAACAAGGGCAGCCACTCTCAGACCGCTGGCCAGGTCTTTATGTGGAGCCCAGAGTACACAAGCATACTCACCTGTCCCAGCCAGCCTTTCCTGCTCCACCAGTTCATGCTGTGCTAGAGATTATTATGCCCCAAGTATTGCCTCAGTTGGAATTGCCTTTTGTTCTTGCAAAACAGTAAACAAAAAGCTCCCACTGTATGTAAAAAAACTCCTAAGCACATGAACTTGTCACTTATGGTAATTTATATTTCTTCCACTTCTGTCCTCCTTTTGTTGTTCCTTGAAATTCTCTTCTGCCATTGACTGCACACTGCCTTATAACACCTGTAAACTGATTTCCCTTTGAGGATATGGACACCTTGCTGAGAGACTCAGTAGCTTAGCTGTCCTTGTGTCCTCTCCCAACCCAGTGTGCTACCTGCCCGGTTGAGTCCCTTGTTGGTGTCTGTGGAAGAGCCTCCTTGCTGGCCTTCCCAGTGCGCACTCCCACAGATGGGACCTGTTCCTCTTTTGTCGGTGCAAGTTACCCAGCCTTGCTGAGCCTCAGTGGCTTGCTGCTAATGGGGATAAAATCCTGCAAGTACTGGTGTCACTGAGAAAGAAAAAGCAAGCTCATATGAGACATCCAACGGAAGTGTGCTCCATTAAGGGCTGCTGTCCTGATAATGTCACCATCTAGCTTTCAGGTACTAAAGCCAAGTTAAAGGTGAATGTTAGACCATAAGCCAGTCTGAGTCTGTTAACCTAGACCTGGATTTTTTTTTTAAAGGCTAAATCAGTATTTTCCATTGTGAGGTGGAAACCACTTCTTGGCTCAACAAATTGAGTCTATCCTAGCCATTTTGTGCTAATGTTATAAATTTCCTGTGTGAATTTAAATGCTAAGCATACCAGTCCTGTTGGCTTGTGCATGTCATGTCTGGAAAATCTTTATTCCCCTCTGCAGATATGGTGTTGGTCCTGCCACAATGGATGTGCCCTTTTGAAAATGTCAGCATTGCCCAAAGAACAGGATGATGGTGTTCTACAAATCCAAAAGAGCTTCTTGGATGGGTCAGTACTACTCTACATTTTGTTATTGGTTAGTTCTTGTTTTCTTAGAAGCGGGGCACAGCTCTTAGTAGTCCATTCATTTGTTTATCACTGGTAGCTTAGGGCTTCAGGGATACAGTTTAGAGTGGTCGATTTTAATTGCTCTGACAGGAGTCAGCATAACCTGATCATTACAAGTGTCAGCTGTGTTGTTTTTCGAGCTGTCATTGAAGTAATTTAGGGAGAAGCATTCTGTTGGTAATGTAAACACTTGTCAAATCCAGATCATTGTCTGTATGCTATGCTCTTCTTTTCTACTTTTTTGCTTATTTAAGGATTTTTTTAAAGTTTTTTTTTTTTTTAAAGTTAACCCAAAGTGCATGAATTAAAAGCAAAGGAGGATTTAGGCTTTGAAATTCAGTTGTCTTGGCTCAGAACTGCTTTGGCTGGCTCTCTCAGTGTGCAAACGTCACAGTCTTGGGCCAGGTGGTTCGCTCTGTGCAGCTCCACCTCCACCTCCATCTCCGTTGCCTGGAGGTGGCAGTCATGGAGCAGCTGCCTCGGTGATGAGGGTTACTGGGAGGATGCCCGCAGAGCTCTTCACGCAGACCTTGGCATACAATCAGTGCTCAGGAAAACCAGCTATTTCTAATTTGTGTGTATGATTCTACTCTCGTTTCTTTTTGATACCTAGAATTTACAAGACCATTCACAGGCCACCCTATGAAATTGTTAAAACTGAAGACCTATCAAGCAATTTCCTATCCCTGCAGGAAATCCAGACTGCATACTCGAAATTTAAACAGCTCTTTCTGATAGGTGAGAAGAATGCTGAGCAAAAGTTTTCTGTCAAATGGGGAAAGACATGCCACGCGGATCAGGTGACAGTTTCCGTGGGCTCCTTGTGCTAGTAGTTGGAGTCTTACACTGGCAGGGTCAGTGCCATGGAGGACCGGTAGCCAAGGGGTGGCTGCCATTGCTCCTCTCCTTCCATTTTTCTCCAAGCTTTAGCCCCACTGCTCCTTCTCACTGCTGCTCCTCTTCTTCTTCCCCAGACCCCAGATGTTCAGTGGTGAGCATTGCGGCATCTCCCTTTAAAAGTTGTAGGGGGCCTCTCCTGGTGGCGCAGCGGTTGAGCGCTGGGTTGTGAAGCTGCCCGCAGCCTCTGCAGCGCCGGTTCAATCCCCGGCTGCTCCCCGGCCACCAGAGGAGGGTCCCACATGGCGTGCAGACCTCTCCTGCCGCCCGCTGCTCCCCTCAGCAGTGTACTTCGGTCCTTCTGCCTGCTCTGCTCCCCGCTCTGACTCTGGTGAATTCTCACCCTCCCGTACTTCTGACTGTACCCAGTGCTTGTATAAATAAATAAATAAATCCTTAAAAAAAAAAAAAAGTTGTAGGGGAAAATTTTTCATTAAAGGAAAAAGCTATGGGCATGCAATACCTGTATTTAGCAATTCCCTTGCAGTGACATATAAAGTGATGATCTGCTTGTTTTCCTCAGTGGCTTACTGAGGGAACTTTTTCCCCCAACTGAAAACATTTTACTTTCATTTTCCTTCTCATTGAGTACATATATATATTTTTTGCAATGTAAAAATTTTCAATTAATCGGAAATGTAGAAAGTGGAAAATGAAGTATGCCATCCCTGCTGTCCCGTCCACCCCATGCCCCTGCCCAAGCTGTCCGCTCTGAACAGTTTAGAACTCGACTCATATTTGATCAGGCCCAATCACCTATTAACTCTCTTCATTTTTTTAAATTACTTTTATAGACCACTTTTCCTTTTTCCTTTCTCTTTTTTTTTTTAGAATTTTATTTTTTTTTTAAGATTTATTTATTTATTTATACAAGCACTGCATACAGTCAGAAGTGCAGGAGGGTGAGAGAATTCACCAGAGCGGGGAGCAGAGCAGGCAGATGGACGAAGTACACTGCTGAGGGGAGCAGCGGGCGGCAGGAGAGGTCTGCGCGCCACGTGGAACCCTCACCCGGTGGCCAGGGATCGAACCGCACTGCAGAGGCTGCGGGCAGCTTCGCAAGCCAGCACTCAACCACTTCGCCACCGGGGAGGCCCCCTTTTTCATTTTTTAAAAAATTTTTTATGTTGAAGAATTGGGATGCAGGCCAGAGTTGTTGGGGGTGGGGTTGAAAAGATCCACCAGAGACAGAATGGGGAGCAGAACAGGCAAATCTAGTGAAATACACTGCTGAGGGGCGCAGCGGGCGAGATTGGAGAGGTCTGCTGCGTTGTATGTGGGTAGCTCCCTGGCCGGGGAGCAAACCCAGGCTATAGCGGTGATAGTGCCAAGACTTAACCCTTAGGCCACCAGTGAGGTCCCTATTCTTGAACCACTCTTTAACCCTCTGAGATTTGTCACACTTACAGGTAACCTTTCCAAACTTGGACTCTGGCTTGCAAAGAATAATTTATTTAAGAATCATTCATTCGGGCCTCCCCGGTGGCGCAGCGGTTGAGCTCTGGGTTGCGGCGCTGCCCACAGCCTCTACAGCGCCGGTTCGATCCCTGGCTGCTCCCCAGCGGCCACCAGAGGAGGGTCCCACATGGTGCGCAGACCTCTCCAGCCGCCCGCTGCTCCCCTCAGCAGTGTGCTTCGGTCCTTCTGCCTGCTCTGCTCCCTGCTCTGGCTCTGGTGAATTCTCTCACCCTCCCGCGCTTCTGACTGTACCCAGTGCTTGTATAAATAAAATAAAAAATAAATAAATCTTTAAAAAAATGAAAAGAAAATACAAGGTATAAAATTCAAGATTCCCATGGTACACTCCTCATTTAAAAAAAAAATCATTCATTCATTCAGCCAACAGTGAAATGCATTAGATCTCTATAAAATGCAGAATGTGGGTTGGGGGCGTTGTGTAGAGGTGGGCAAGACAAATGTATTTATGTAGGTAGGACTCCAAAGGAAGCCAACCTTCCCCTCAGGTCTGTGACATCAGAACATGTTCTGTTGCATTTTCCTTTCTAGGAATGGCAGCCTGCATGTCAGCTCTCCCTGCCTCAGGCATGTTACTCTCTCTCCTTGCGTTATCGACCTTAGTTTTGTATGCATGTTGTAGAGCATTTTTCATTTGAGTGATACAGATCTGTTTCTGACTGCCACACCCTCCCAGGCATTTAAGTTCAAAAACCATTTCAGCTGAAGTTTTGAAATGCCCTTTAAAACGGAGAGTGCTCGGAGTCCCAGTTTAAGTCTAAGGCTGTTGGCGTGAATGGCTGGGATGAATCACAGTTTGTCTGTGGCAGGCATGTCAGTGGAGAATGACCTGATTTCTTTTCTCTTTCTTCTTGTTTCAGACAATAGTACCGAATTTTGGGACACAGATATAAAGTGGTTTTCTCTGTTGGAAAGTAGCAATTGGCTTGATATAATCAGGTATTTCTAACCATTGTTTTGCTCATGAATTTTATAGTAAATTGACAAATACTTAGCTGTTTTATGTTTCATAGTTAAATACTCTTAGATCACATAGTCTATTCAAGGCCCAGCTGGATTTTATGGTTGTTATTATTCCTGTGCACATTTGATCAGAATTTACAGACCTGCTACCTGTTCACAAAGAGACCGACTTTCTAGGCTATAGACAAGGCACCACAGGGCTGCAGAAAATGGGACCTGACAACCCGGCATTCTAACCCAGGCATCTGGGCTGGCCTCTAGGGAGGGAACTGGGGATTGGGCAGGGGTGGGGTTCTGGCTTTCTTCCATCATTTGAAGAATTCTGTATCTTGTATGTGTATTACCTATGGAGCATTTTTTAAAAATCATGATTAATGTCAATTAGTCATCTTGGGTTTTGGAATTGGGTTGAGATTTCCAAAGAACAGAATTCTGTTCCCTTCCCTACTTTCTATTTAGGGAGACTCCTCTCTGTTATCACTAACTAAAGGGGAAGGCCAGGGGAGGCAAGGGGTGAGAGAGTTGGAGGAACGGGAAGACGTCTCCTCTGACCCAGCATGCATCCCCTCTCAGCCCTGCCAGTGAGTGCCGTGGACGGGACCTTGGCCCTCCAAACACCGGTCCCCAGAAGGTTTTGAAGAGCTGGTCGCTTGTCCCGTTAATTGAATGCTTGCCAAGAGCCCTTCTCTGTGATAAAAAGAGCTCTTCTCTCTGTGTGGTGGGCAAAGTTGAGGGTCCCCAGCCAGGCAGAAATGGGAAGAGGCACCACTATAGGCAGAGAGTAGCATTGGTAAACCCCTGATAAAGTAGGGGAAAGTCCACCCTGCAAGTAATGGCAATAGTCTCAAGGGGAAATTGCATAGGGGTAGGGGATGCGGTTCTGGGCATATTGGGTCTTTTCAGCCACATTGATATGTTTGGTGGGGGACCTACCTGGGGTTAATCCATGTGGACAGGTTGCACAATCTTGAGGTTTAAACATGTCTTACTAGAACTCACCAGCAGACTCAGGTGTGAATTCTCACTAAGAATCTCTAGGAATGGGCATTTTTACATCAATGTTGGGGTCCCCTTGTAAATATTTTAAATGCTTAATAGGCAGATGAGTATCTTCCAGTAGCCAAATGGTGCAAATGGTAATTACTTCTTTTCTAGAAGATTTTAGTGTGAAAAAGAATAAATGAGAATGAAAACTGAAAACCTAGTCAGACTAAGTCTAAATTTCTTGATGTTCATGCTACCAAACTCAAGAACTAATGCTCCTTTTTCTCATCTCTCTGATTTAGACGCTGCCTGAAAAAAGCAATAGAGGTTACAGAATGTCTAGAAGCACAAAACGTGAACATTCTTCTTTTAGGTAATATATTTGAAGCACAAAAAGTGGTTTCCACTTTCTGCACTTGACATTACATTTCTGTATGTACAGCTCTGTGTAACTGAACTCGTCCTGTTGAGGGAGCAAGCAAGTATGAAAATCCATGCTTTTCTTTTCTACCCCAATCTTGGAATCCTTTGCTTTGAATTTCATTGTTACAGTTTAAAAATAAATTCTTTCCCTTGAAACTTGGCAGACCTATTTGCAGCCCAAGAAGGAATTGTTTGGTGTCTTTACTAAAGCTTCCATTTCTTAATGTTTAGATTTTTTTTTTCTTAACTCAACTTGGTTAAAGTTAAAATTTTTTGGTAATTCCTTTTATAGAAAGAAACTCAAGGATGGTTTAATTGTTACTTTTCTTTGTGTTTGACAACCTTGAGCTGTTGCCACAGAAACCATGTGGGCTATGATTTCCTTTTCCTTACTGGGCTTAACCTGCTGCCCAGGCGAACAGGACATGAACTGACAAGAATGTGTAAAGAGCAAGGATAAAGCGCCTGGCAACAAAGGTTGCTGCTGGACTCGGTTAGATCTGAGCTAAAATACTGTTTGCTCTTTCTTTAGACTATCTTAAGTTTCTTGTAACCCTCTACTTCAGATTAAGTAGATCGCCTCATGCTTTCATACATAGCCCCACGCTTTTTTCATTCTCTAATGCTCCCCATGACTGCTGAGATTTAGCTTTAGCAGGCAGGTGAAAAATGTGCCGCCTGTGGCTTTCATACCATCTGATGTTGGCTTTTTGACTTAGATTTGAATACATTTATTGAGCACCTACTGTGTTCAGAGCTCTATACTTACGCCTTCTAGAAATTTACAGACAAATAAGTCAATTGCCTTAAACATCTTATTGAAAAGATTAAGACAGACTGGAGTCCTGAGTACTGGTGAAAAGAAGGAGGGAAAGCACTGTTCGTGTGAGCAGTGACTTACCCAGGCCAGGGAAGAGTTGCCTGCTATGAAATTTGAGTCTTTGGCAGATGTGACTGAGATGTCTCTGCTCTGAGATGAGCTCCTGAGTTGTCTCTAGTCTAAAATCTCATTTTGTAGCCCTCTTCTTAGTGCCCACAGGTATACTGTTAACACCCTTCAGGTGCACAAAGGAAGATTCTTTTAGAAATGAACTTGATTTGGGCCTCCCTGGTGGTGCAGGCGGTTGAGCTCCATGCTGTGAAGCTGTCCGCAGCCTCTGCAGCATGGGTTTGATCCCGGCCAGCCGGCAAGAATCCCACATGGTGCAGCAGACCTCTCCTGCCGCGCTCACTGCTCCCCTCAGCAGTGTATTTCATCAGTGTGCCTGTTCTGTTCCCCGCTCTGTCTCTGGTGGATCCTATCACCCTCCTGCGCATCTGGCCTGTACTCCGGTTCTTGTATAAATAAATAAATCTGAAACTTGATTTGAAAATGATAGCATGGAAAGACAAAAACAAAATACTTATTTCTGTTAAACTCTTGTTCCATAGTTTAGTGTTGTTTCATGGAGGAGAAAAAGGAGCACGAGTGTAAGCCTGGACCCATCGTGCTTCATGGCTCCAGGGTCAGAATGAGAGCATTGACAGTGGAAACACTTCCCTACCTCAGTGTGTGCTGGCTTCCTAAGCCTGGTGATACCAGCAGCAGCATCCTCATGGACATTTTGGAAAGCAATTTGAATTACACTTCTTTTTGTAAAGAAGAAACCACAGATGTAGATTCTGACTTTTAGGCTCTTAAAAGCAGCACCAGTGCATGAATGTAGACATGCATTTTCATCTGCTCTCAGTCACAAAGGTCAAGCAGGCATGTGAGTGGAATTTTCATGCTGTGGGATTCACGCAGTGCTCTCCAGGGGCCACTACAGTGCCCCCCAGAGAGCTTCTCCTCTTGGCCAGGCAGGGAGAAGCAGCCACATCTGTGCTCCCTAGGCAGAAATTGCCAGAGGTGCAGAGCTGAGAACTAGAGCATTTTGGTGCACTCCAGAGTATTAAACTTCTCCAGAGGGAGTGGAAGAGCTGGGGGTGGGGGAAAGGAGCTGTGGGGCGGGTCTGAGAAGCAGCTGAGTCCAGAACAGTGAGTTCAGTGATGGTGACTTTGACATGCTGGCCAAAAGAACAAGTTTTGGACTTGGTCTGCATAGCGTAGAGGGGCACTGTGCTATGTGTGACTCTGCTCTTATCGTGTGGCACATTGGACATCCACATGCTGGCAGCGCATCTGTTGTGCTGTGTTTATTCATGTAGTGAGCAAATCCACGGTTAGTAGCACTTCCGCAAGAACCTGTGCTAGACCGGCTAGAAGCACTTTGGCTCAGTCTGAAAGCATCACCTGTTTCTCCCAGTGGCTCTGACTTTAGGGAGTTAGAACTGACAGTGAGTGACACCCTACTATTTACTGTGTGAGTGTGAGTGTGCTCTGCTGCTTTTAACACTTCAAACCCTCCTTTCTCTTTGCATTGCTGCTGGGGCCCCTTCTAGAGGAGACCGCGTCCGACCTCTGCTGCCTACTCTCCTCTCTGGTGCAAGTGATGATGGATCCCCACTGCAGAACCAGGGTCGGCTTCCAGAGCCTCATCCAGAAGGAGTGGATCATGGGCGGGCACTGTTTCCTGGATCGCTGCAACCATCTGCGTCAGAGTGACAAAGAGGAGGTAAGTGACTGTTTTCAGCCATGGGAAGAATCCCCCACTCCATGCCTGTCTTCAGATATAGGGCTTGCAAAGTACTCTCCATCCTGGCTCCTCAGGAAGCAGTCAGCTTCCTGAGGTGGTCAGCTCACTGCTTGAGGACTCTGAATGTGTTAAGCAATGGAACCCTTCCCAGAGAAAAGGGATATTAACAAACGAGTTGAGAATGTTCTCTTCTAAATTTGTGCACCAAGGGTATATATATATTTTATGGTGGCAGTAGGAGGGATTTGTGACTTAAATAAAAATTAACTTAGGAGAGAGACTCCTAGAATTTCTGCTAAGTTAGTCTTCGCCAAAAAAAGCACATTTTCAAGATGCACGCTAATCTCCCTTGCATGTAAACTCATTCAAGATAAAGCCTAGAGTTATGTTCTCACTGTCCTTCCCCAGGGCATAAATTGTGAGTGTGTGTGGTGTGCACACAGCCTCTCCTGCTTTCCGGTGATAGGAATTGCCCCTGGCTTTCCCACTTGCCTTGAATTCAAGCACTGGAGACAGCATTGTGTCAATAGTTCAGTTACTGAAAATGAGGCCCCCCTAAATTGTGGCATGCTTGTCACGAATACGGCTGTACAAACTCCTTTGGCTGAATGATTAATGGTTGTGGAAGGAATAATGAAAACCGGGTGAGCTTTCTTTAATTAAATCACCCACAGTGCTGACGTATGCTAGTGGCGTGACTCGTGGTTTTCCTTCTCTAGACGTTAAACCTGTTTGTCTGTGGGCAGAACAGCTTAACACAACATATTGTGGGAGTCGAGAGCCATGGCTTTTGTCCATCAGGGGTTGACATGTTCCTGGGAGACCCAGGTCTCTCCCACTAGGCCTGGGGTTTCTTTCAGGCCTGGTCTGTCCTCCTCTGTGTCCCAAGGAGCTGAATGGAAATGACCATCTTCAGTCATGGAGTGGCAGAAAATAATATGAAAGGTTGATGGGAATCAAATAATATGATGGGCAGAGAGCTGATCCTCTGTCAGGAAGTGTGATTTTGTGTGAAGATCTTCCTTCACTTACGATGGGCTTACATCCTGAGAAATCCCTCGTACATTGATAGTAAAAATACATTGAGTCCGCCTAACCAACTGAGCCTCGTAGGCTTACCCTCACCTACCTTAAACATGCTCAAAACACCGTGAGCAGTATCCTGACACAGAGCCTGTTTTATAACAAACTGTTAAGTATCTTGTGTAATTCATTGAATATTGTACTGAAAGTGAGAAACAGTTTGTAGAGATTAGTTGTTATCTTAGTGATCACATCATCACCGGGAGCTGCAGCCCACTGTCAGTGACCAGCGTCATGGGAGAGGATCTCACTGCATTGTGCTAGTTTGGGAAAAGAGCAGAAGTCAAAATGTGACAGTTTCTAGTTAATGTGGATCCGTTTCACATCCCTAAGTCAAAAAAATAAGTTGAACCATTGTAAGTTGGAGATCGTCCGCATCTTCAGAAAAGGGGGACTGATAATGGGGAAGGAGTGGTTAGTACTGGTGGTGCCTGTCTGTGTGGAAAGCAGAGAATGGGGAAGGAGTCCCACAGAAGACCTGCTGTTCACACAGCCTTGGAGAAGTCACCCCGATGTTCTGAGTCCACTTCCACGACTGCATGGTGAGGTTCAGATAGTTTCCATTCTGCTTAATGGCACTGAGCATAAAATGAAGTGCAAAGTAACATTGCTTTACAAATATTTCTTGGCATCTCAACAGCAACAGTGAAGTTTTGAACGAAAATTGGGTGGTCTAGTCTGTGGTATGAGTGACGGAGCCCTGGACTTCGGCTCAAAAGCTAGATTGTCAGGTCATGGCTTTCTCCTGAGCTGGGGCCACCTTGGCTGGTCTCCATAAGGGAGAGCGTGCCCTGTGGCTTGTCTTGCCTACCTGACAGTGTCACTGGTCACTCAAGAAGGATGAGACATTTGTGATTTGTGAAGACAAAGCACCTAGAAAATTCTCTACTAATACAGGGCTTGCCTCTGGGGCCTAACAAAAGAGACTATTGGTTAAATAAAATAAATGTGTGAAAAAAACATGAAAAACTTTCTTTTATGTCTTTTGCCTTTCTCACCCGTCCTCGTTCTCTTTTGGGCTCTCATTATGTGAGAGGGACTGCTGTTGAGATTCCAAACAAGTGAGTGCAGGTTTTTAAAAATATAATGTTACTAATCGGAAGAATGGAATTCTTTAGGGGGGAGATAATATTTCACTTATTTAGGGTTCAAAGTGAGGGTTCTCTGTCATCAAAATCGATTGCAGGTGCACCCCCAGCTCCTCTGCGAATGCTGCTCAACAGTGGGAGTTTTACATATTTCACCTTGGAAGTACTTTCCACACAAGTAGGCACCACCAGTACGAGCCACGAGAGTGTGATTTCACTTGGACAGAGTTGTCCCCTGGAAGGGGATGGAGTACCATGTCTCCCAAGCACATACTTCTCTGAAGGGGTTCCCGCTCTTGTGGTAGCTGTCCCAAACTTGGTAACGCCCAGTGACGTGTGTGTTGTTTTCACACAGGTTCCTGTGTTCCTGCTGTTCTTAGACTGTGTCTGGCAGCTGGTGCACCAGCATCCCCCAGCATTTGAATTCACAGAGACTTATCTGACCGTTTTATCGGATAGCCTATACATACCTATTTTTAGCACCTTCTTCTTCAATTCGCCTCATCAAAAAGATACTAACGTGGTAAGAGTCCCCTGAGGAGCCCGTGCGGTAAAGAAGCCCCATCTCATGAGGCAGGTGCAATGAGATTTTAATAAATGTGACATGAGTAGACTGAGTAGGTGACATGAGTAAATATCACCTGAGTAGACTCTGGGACCAGATATTGATGTTTACTCTTCATCACACCATGTGGGGTTTGTGTTTTTGTTACTCTGAGATGCTGAGGCACAAAGAGGATAAGTAACTTGCTCAAGGCCAGACAGTTAGTATTGGAGTGGTGCGATTAAGCAACATGAATAGCTGGCCTTTGGAAAAGCAGCCAGCCTTCTCTCCCATTCCAATCCAGGCCTGATGCCTGGATTGCTCTGAAGTGAACGGAATGAGCAGTCTTGCCATCTTAAACCACTTTAGTCCCCCTCTAGGTCCTGCTTCCAGGGGTTGAACTAGCCACAGCCAGTGCTCCAACCAGCCTTCTGCAGGCCTCAGGGTTTGCTCAGCTAGCTGTGCCAAACCCCACCGTGTATCAGAAGCATTGGGCCTGGGCTTCCTGGTTCCGGATCCCTGACCTGCCACTCACAGGCTTCATGACCTCAGACAGTTAGTTCACTTCAGTTTCGGGAGCCTCGGTTTCCTCAGTTGAAAAAGTGAGGAATTGTAAAATTGAAAAAAAGAAAATAGTAGTGCTCTCGAAATGGTGCCGTGTGGCCTGCTGGCCTTCTTCCCTGTTCCCCCCAAAGCTTTCTCCCACTGTGAACAGCCGCTCACAGGCAGCCTTTAAAAGTGAGGTGGCGTCTCCCGCAGGGCAGGAGTGCCCTTCCTGGTGCCCGTCTCTCAGGAGTGTGTGTTTGCTTCCTCCACCCTCAC
Organism: Talpa europaea; assembly: GCF_964194135.1. Lineage (NCBI taxonomy): Eukaryota > Metazoa > Chordata > Mammalia > Eulipotyphla > Talpidae > Talpa > Talpa europaea. Next base: position 15,359 of record NW_028167838.1, read on the forward strand.
TGGAAGCTGTCGTGAACTTTGCTTGTTTTGGCAGGGCAGGGACAGCCTGGATGTACAAAGCCAGCCCTTGAATCTGCTCGCCGTGTGGGATTGGTCTGTACAGTTTGAACCCAAGGCCCAGATGTTGTTCACAAACCCTCTTTATGTGGAAAAGCCAAAACTGGACAAAGGCCAGCAGAAAGGAACGCCTTGCAAAGTAAGATGTCCACATGTCTCACTCCTTCATATGCCCAGAGACTCGCATGGATGTAAGGGTAAAAGTGATGTGAATTCTGGAAATAGTCTGCAGAGTCGAGACTCGCGATGGGCCAACTGTCAGGAATCATGAACATTCTTTATTTTTGCCTTTAACCTGATCCAGCACAGCTATTAGCTGAATGTCCCTCAGGATGCTGCATGGAATCGTGGGTCTACCCCTGTCATTCCTTATCTCCAATAGCAAGACCCAATAGCCAGACTTTTCTTCATGAGCTATAAACTCAAGTTTTCCTGTCAAAGTCCGCATAGCTTCTCTGACACAGCTTGCCCACTGTTTTGTCGTAGGTAGAAGCAGCCAGAGACCACAGTGCACACAGGCACGGTTGTGCCCCAGCGCTTAGGGAGACAGGCACCACGTCACACCTGGCCCGTCGCTGTCGTTTACTCACCTGTGCTGGAAGGCACAAATGCCTCAGATTTGGGTGTTCTGTCAGATATTTGTTCCTGATTTTATTAATTATTAAAATCTCAGGGTTCCCTGGATAATTCATGACTCACAGGGTATTTTCTGGCCGTGTCTCCTTGTCTGGAGTTTCTTCCTGACGGGCTCCACAAAGGGGAGAGCAGTGGTGACAGACCCCAGCCATTGCCACCTTCTCCTTACCTCTGATCCTGCCGGAGCTGGTGTGGGAGGTGCTTCTTTTAAAGAGGTCTGGGCACCTAGGTGAGCCAGAGCCGGCCACGCAGCTGTCAGCTACCGAACTACTTAGATCTGCCCCTTTGCCCTTTCAAGGGTTCTGAGCCCTGGGGTGAGAGGGTCCCCTCCTGGCTCAACCTCTTTACTGGTGGCTGGATCAGAACTGCCCTGGGGTCCTGAGCAGCCTGGCCAGAGGTTCTGTTTTCCTTTGGCGCACTGTGCCCCCTGGTGGCTGCACGCACATCTCTCCCTGCTCAGATCACAGAACCCACCCAGCTTTCTAAGTGCCCCTTCTCCTTGCAGATTGGAGCAGAGACCTAGGCTCAGGAGCTAACCAGTAAGAGATGTTTGAATCAAAGGGTTGGGGAATCTCAGGCCAGACTAGCAGTCTTGGGGCTGAGGCAACAAGGAAGACCAGGTGTCAGACTCGGGGCCCTGTGTTAACAGTGCCCATGGCCTTGGAGGAAGCTGTGGCTGACCAGCAGGAAGTGCTGTTCTGTGAATGACTATGCAAGGATCCCTCCCACATGGCCTATCTTGAACACCCTCTACTTAGGAGATTGAGAGAAGGGGCTCCCAGAACAAGTAGGGTACTGTTCCAAGCACAGGTTCTGGAGCCAGACTCTGTGTGTGTGTGTGTGTGTGTGTGTGTGTATGTGTCTGTGTGTGTGTCTGTGTCTGTATCTACTTTGTCACTTGGTAGCTAAGGCCTCTGCAGATTTAAGCCTCTGTGCCTTAGTTTCCTTGTTTGTAAATGGAGCAGTAATACTGGCCTTGAGAATTGCGTAAGTTAATGGATATAAAGCACTGAGTGCAGAACCTGCAGGTAAATCTCAGTGGCTGTTAGGTCCCACCTGCCTTCTCCAGCCCCCTCCCTCCCAAGAAGGCAGGTCACTCATTGATTTCTGCCCTTCGACTCTCCCGTCCCCAGATGTAAAGTCACAAGTCCCGGTCATCTCTGGGTGTAGTATTGTGGATGATTTTCCGTTCTTTATATTTTTATCATTATCCCATATTCTGTAATACAGAAGTATTCCTTTCATGATTAAAAAAAAAAAGTCCTTTTTTTTTTTTTTTCAACAAAGAAGGCCCACTGGCAGAAATATGTTTGAGGATTGTAAGATTAGCCCCAAAATAAAATCATCCTTTTTTCAAATGGACACCTCAGGAATAAAAGCATTTCTCCTCACATTTTTTACCTTCATCCCTTGTAACTTTCTGGCCACCTTACCAATCTTTGCACCCCTCTCACAGTGTACCTCAAAATATAACACCTTGATTTGACTGTAGCTAGAATTACTGAGGATGAAAATAGTGTAAATAGTCCTACATTTTCTACTCTGCAGCTTGTCAGACAGGAGCTTCTGGCCAACTTAGCCAGGTCATCAAATTCCTTTCTCCCCACCTGTCTGTCTAAAGGAATCTTGATGACTTAGGCTTAAGCTTCCTCTGGTTTCCTAATAACCTAAAAAATTATTTCATTAACGTGATATTCTCTTCAGGTGGTTGAAACTGCCTCCTCAAAGGTTTTCAGATTATCATCAATGCTAACATCCCTGATTTCTCAAAGGAGAAACATTTCTCTCTTCAGCAAGTGAATAGGCACCACCCCAAATCCTCTGCCTCATCAGCCTGTCTTAAACTCGTTCTTCAAAAGTACTTAGTGCCCTTTGGTGCCTCGATGAAAGGAATGAGGGGCCTCCCTGTCTTGTCACAACCCAGCTTTGTATGCAGCTCCGTGTGCGCGTAGCTTACAGAGTGTGCTTCTCACATTTGCATCATGGAATAAAACAGAACCCCTGTCAGGCAGCTCTCCTGCCCGCCTGTGACTATGCAAGAGCCTCTCCTTTTCTCCTTTTCTCAACAAGCCTGTCATTTAAAAATGTGTGTGTGTGTGGTGGTGGGGGAAGGTGCTGTGTTCCCTGTATGTTACAGCTTGTTAACAGAGGTGTTCACCTGGCGATTCTGGTGTCTTGTACCCCTTGCTGAAGCAGGATTATGTCCCCTTTTTGATGACAACAACTGTAATTGCTGGCTAAACAGATTTTTATTTGTGTTTTTTCCCATAGCATCAACGACAACCTTCTTTGCCACTCACCCAGTCTAAATCATCTCCTAAAAGAGGCTTTTTCAGAGAAGAAACAGACCATTTGATTAAAAACCTTCTGGGCAAGAGAATCAGCAAACTAATTAATTCTTCCGAGGAGCTGCAAGACAACTTCCGGGAGTTCTATGACAGCTGGCACAGCAAGCCTTCCGACTACCACGGCCTGTTGCTGCCTCATATAGAGGGGCCAGAAATCAGAGTGTGGGCCCAGCGCTACTTGCGTTGGATTCCAGAAGCCCAAATCCTGGGTGGAGGCCAAGTGGCCACCATGAGCAAACTCTTGGAGATGATGGAGGAAGTGCAAAGCTTACAGGAGAAGATCAATGAGAGACACCACATCCAGCAGGGCCTCCAGGCAGAGGCACCCTCCGTACTGAGGAGTTCTGCCCGCTTGTCCTCTTTGTTTCCTTTCGCGTTTCTGCAGCGGCATTCCTCCAAGCCAGTCTTGCCCATCAGTGGTTGGAAAGCTCTGGGAGATGAAGAAGATTTAGCCAAACGAGAAGATGAGTTTGTAGATCTAGGAGACGTGTGACTTTTCCGTTCAGTGATGGCACGAGAAGAATATTGGCGATCTGGACGGGAGTCGGACGCATATGGGCATTTCTCGCTGAAGCTTACTGTTTGGGGGGAGGCCATTTAGTCAGTGCTCTGCAGAGTGCACCTGGGCCTTCAGGAAAAGAGCTGGTTCTCAGTGTTTTCTCATGGTCTTGAAAGACTATGCAATTAAAACCGTATCTCTAGTATTATTGACAGGCATTACTACTTGACCCATGATGGAATTGTAGCCGTTGTCTGATGCCTAAGTATTATATAAAGCCAGCAAAGGCTGGTTAACTACTAGAAAGGACTTTGATAAGCTAGCTATTCTTGGACTCAGTACTTTCTTCAGATCCTGTCTGTGCCAAGAAAATTCATCCAGTCATTGGGATAGCAAGTGTCCCTATAACCCACCGCAGACTGGAGAAAGTTCCGCCTTACGTGAGTGTCTGGTGAATTGAACGATACAAGTAGAGGTATTTGAGGCATATGGCGTTCCTTTAAACAACCAATAGCATTTTTCCTTTCTACGTCCTTTTGCCTGTAGAAAAGCTGGGGAATTCCTACCCTGCCACCTACGTGACATTTCAGACCACATTACCCCTTTAGGGGTGCTGACAGCACCTGGTTTCTCTCTGCCTGCCCTCTGCCACTCTCCACCGACCCTCATGCTCCTGCCTTGTGCAGAGCCCCAGGATCGTGCTGCTAAACCTGCTGGTTAAACTGGGGAATCACGTTGGTTTGTCCAGAGTAACTTCCTTTCTTCTGGAGGCTCTCAGTGTTGGAAAGTAATTGCTTTGCCTTTTCTCGTAGCGTGCTGGACCCGTAGTGCCTCTGCGGCAGCCCCTCAGTTTCCCCACGTTCCCTGTCCCCTTACAGCTTGTTGAGTAGGATCGCTTCTGAACGTGACCTTCATAGGGAAGCCGTCCAGCATAAGTATCAGAAATGGCGATGATCATACAGTACCTCAGCAATTTAAAAAGCCATAGAAACTTGACAATGCCTGGTTACCTTCTTGGATCTGCTGTGTAAATGATATATATTTTTAAATGCAGGAAAGTACACTTTGTAAAGACCAGTTTTTTTCATTCTCAGTGGAACCCTGTTAAATCCTCCAAAAGGGAGGGAAAGAAAATTTCCTGCTAGGATATTTCAAATGAAATGTTTGCCTTTTACATGCCTTTGCTCACCAGTAGAGATTCTGATTGAATATCATATGTTTGGAAAAACTTTCAATTGCTCAAGGACAATAAGAAATTTTACAACTGTCGACAAAGAAGAGTATCTCCCTTTGCACTGAATCATCTTTCATACCTACGAGACATGGTTTTGCTCTTCTCCCCACTCCTTGCTGACACGTGAGCCGGGTTGGTCTGTTGAGACCACAGAGGGTGAGGGGAGGGCACAGTTCTTGCATCTTGGGGCCAGAAGTGTGTCCAGTTTCGGTTGCCTTACGAGTCTTAGTAGTGAGGTCAGTCAGTGTTAGGCTTGCAGTGGGGATTTTTCAAATACACTAGTTCATTTGCTACCTTCCCATGTGTCCTACGGGCCTTTGTACGCTAGCACTCACCGCCACTGACTGTTCAGCCCTGCTGCCTCCCAAATACACATGGAGCTGACTATTTTTGTTACCATCTTACAACGTGAATGTTTATACATTAACCTCTTCAGTCTTAGTCTCTTAGTTTTTTTCATTCCAAAAATGCCCGGTGTGATGCTTTACACTCCACAAAGGATGGTTTAAAGGCACAAGGTCATGGCCCTTGTCATAACAGTTGAATGTGCATTGAAATATTTTTCTATGATTTTTTAAAAATTAAAATAGAAAAGTAAGTAAGCTGTTGTAACATGTAAGGTCATGACAATTTATGTATTTATATTTGAAATCAGATTTCTATAAACTTGTATTTGTGTTTAGAATTTTCCGTGGGTTTATATATTGTGACATTTTTATTCAAGATTGAGATGTGGATATGCTTAACAGTAAAAGCTGAAACGCCACCATATACTTAAAATGTTGCACTGTGCAAGTTTGGTTGAAATGTACATTAATTTAGTGTATATAATATCCTGAGTTTGTTCATACCTCCAAGTTTTTACACTGAAGATAAATTAGCTTTAATTACATATGAGACTTTTTTTTTTTTTTTTAAGAAACTGTTGGGCTAAATCTGTATAAATGTGCTTTTTATTTTCCGGATGTACAATGAAAGTTTATACTTGTATCTCGCTGCATCATATCTGATTGCAGAAATTAAAGCACAATTTATAAGTAACATTGTATTTGGTGTGGTTGACTAAACAATTGGAGTAATAATTATTTTTTCTCATGCAGGAAGTGTTTTTAAACAAGTACTGGATGCCATTCAGGGCCATTAGAGGGGTGTATGTATATGTGTTTGGTTGGTGGTGGCTGGAAACCAACAGCTAAATATTTAAATATCAGGTGATAAGGAACATTACTAAGAAGAAGAAAAATATGGGGTAGGAATCCCTAGAGGGTGAGTATAGGGAAAAGATTTTTTAAACTAAATTCAATATTACTACCTCTTTGCTCTTGTATGGATATATAAAATGAGAATTTTTTTGCTGGTGGAGATCCAAGTGCATTTAAATCATGAAAGAGAAAAGGCTTCATTTTTCCTTTGAGCTGTCACTGAGTGAGGGAGTGTGCGCGATCAGGAGTTTTAAGTTTTGTTGAACACCTTCTAGACAGAGACCTGTCACTTGTGTTTGTTGAAAGAAGTTGCATTTCTTTGCCCCTTCTAACTTGCCCCACCTTTCCATCAGCTCAAGAGGAGATGCCCCCTCTGCAAACCCTCTCCTTCCTTCTCTGGCTAGGCCTAATGTCACAAAGCCCCTCAGAGGCCTCCCTGGAACCCAAGACACCATTGCTGCCATGTTCCTTCACTTATTTTAGTTCTTTCATATGTAAATAAGGTCCCTAGTGCTAGTTACCCCCTGTAGATGAGCAGATTCTAGTCTGTTTCCTGTGTTTCCCTGTTGGACCTTTGGTGAACTTGGCCAACTTTTAATTTTGCTTGCTCCTCAGTTTCATGGTGAGGGTTGGGTGAGAGTGGGGCATTTTCCCTCTAATGTGGAGCCGGGAGGGGAAGGGACAGTCAGGGAGGCGCTGGCTCCCCTGCCTTTGTGCAGCCCGTCCTGTCAGGGAGATGGGGTGGAGGGGCCCTGAAAGACGCGAAGGGGTTCTCCATCTTCGTCCGGTGGTTGTGGGTGAAGTGACTCAACAGGACAGTCTCCTGGGCTGTGCTTTGGCCCCAGTGGGGCTCTGGGGCATTTACAGAGCCCGTCCTGGGGAGGGCAGATTGGGCTGGGCACCCGGGACTTCCACATATACCCCATCGCCTCCCCAGCATGGGGGAGTGCAGGCATGTGCATGTGTGTGCACAGACACTCACAAACACACACAGTGTATTGCCCCTGAAAATTTCTGTGAGGTGGTGGGGAAGACGAGGTTCCTACACAAGCAGGTGCGTGTCCACATGCTCAGATGTTGCTGAGCGGGCCGGCATGGGTAACACAAAATAACTTTAAATGTCGTTTATTATGTTCGAGACGAAAGAATTCTTTGGCGTGGTGTTTTGTGTCTTTAAAAACAGATGCCGTCAGTTCTTGGTTCCGGCCCAGGTTCTTTTCCTTTTCAGTCTTCCTGTTGCATTGTCTGCTTTTAGCCATCAAAGGGTAAGAAGTGTATCATCACATGGAAAAATACACAGTAAGCTTTTGGGTCTTCTTTTAAAAAAACTTCCCTCTTTTAGTAGCCAGTTCAATTTTTGTTAAGCAGTTACTTTTCTTTTTAAATTTAGATTTGACTATTACTTCTGTAGCAAGCTTTGTGGCTTTTATTTTTTAATCCTGAATGGAGAAAAATCCTGAACAGAAGGCTTTTCAAATCGTCACAGAAGTTGGGGCCGGGTAAGGGTGCAGTGTACACCATTCCTGAGTGGGAAGGAATGCAGATGGGCCACATTTTATCCCAGTCTGACCCTGAGTGAACCTGAGGGCCTCAGCTTGGAAGCCACTGAAGTAGCCTGCCTGTCAGGTAGAAAACAATCAGCTGAGATTGCCTGGCCTGTGTGCAAGGATGGACTGAGAAAGGGACATCAGAGAATGTTCTGGAATGATGATAGTACTCTATGTTAAGGGTTTAAAATAAGTAGGTATATGCCAAAGCAGTGAATATGTGTTTGAAATTTATGTATTTCACTGTTCAAATTTTTACACTAAAAAAAAGCTAGGCCAATTTTGACCTCTAGTTGATGATAATCCTACCAAATTATTGTTGTTCACAGTCGACTTTGAATGGCACCACCAGTAAGATGGATGGATAGAAGGATGGACATGGCCAGATATGTGATAAAGTAAGTATAACAAAGTGCCAGAGCATGGTATGGGAGAGTAGAGGTGTTCACACGAGATTCCTTAAACTTTGCTAATTTGAAACTTTTCATAGTGGATGAAAATTATTTTTAATCTTTCAAGAATTAATTATGAACTAGAAAAAATGTTGGGGAGTAGATCAGTCTTTCATGGAGAAGAGAAACCCTGTCTTTATCAAACTACCAGATTCTCAAATTTTCTAACAGAATGTCACATTTCTGTATCTTTCTACATGAACTCTGCCACTAGCCCCCGTCAGAGTCTGAGTGGTGTGGTAGTGAAGGGATTGGGCTCTCTGGAACAAGAACATTTGAGTGAACCCTCTGCTTTGCCAGAGACAAACTGTGCTTGGATGAGGGAGTTAGCATCTTCTGTTCTGGTAAAATCTATAAATGGTGACATTCATAGAATGCACCTCACTGGAGTGTTAGAGGGTTAAAGATGAGTTTCTTTGAAGTAGCTACCATATAGTAAATGCTCAATAAACGTTAGCCACAATTAAAATGTGTGTGTTACATATATGTTTGTCATCCAAGTTCAAGAATCTCTACCAATACTTTAAGGCATGCTAACATTCTTAAAAATATGCAGCCCTGGGCCTCCCTGGTGACGCAAGGGGTTAAGACGCAACCTGCGAAGCTAACAGCAGCCACTGCAGCACGAGTTCGATCCCTGGCCAGGGAGCAACCCACATGGCGCAGTAGACCTCTCCTGACTCGCCCGCTCCTCCCCTCTGCCGTGTATTTCAGTCAGTCTGCCTGTTCTGTTCCCCACTCTGTCTCTGATGCATCCTCTCACACCTCCTCCCACCCCCCGCACCTGTGGTCTGTACCACAACTCTTATATGCATAAAAATAAAATAAATCTTAAAAATATGCAGCCCTGGCACCCAAATCCTCCTAGCTAGAAAGCACTAGGAAAGGACACCAACAATTCAAGAAATAACAGTATTGTGATTTGAAAAAAAAATAAGTTCAAAGCCAAGAAATTAAACAGCCTCTGTCTATAGTAGGTGATAAGAAAAGCATAACCTAACATATACATTTCCTGCCTTTGCATAACCAGTATGATGTATAGTTCTACTGTGTGAGCACATTCAAAACATGTTGGTTTTCTTGGCAATATCATAGCACATTCCTGACAAAAAAGGGACCAGTGTGTTGCAGGCACAAGGAGGACTTATCCTGGATGGACCCAGGCAGAGAGGAACCAAAAGTTGTTACGACAGAGGGCCACTTAGACCCATAAATTACAGCAAAAGCCATGACTCCCTCTTTTGGGTACTGCCCTACTTAGACCAGGTGGTTGAGGGTATTTGTGGCTCAGCGGGAACAGGCTGGGTGGAAGGAAGCTGCCCCACAGCTGCAAGTTTCTCTTTGAGGCCTCCCTTTCCATTTGGGCTGCTGACCTTTGAGGCCCATCTTAACAAGAGACATCCTGTAGGGCATAGAAGTAATATGCACGGGCATTGTGACCCACTGTCTAATTTTGACCCAGTAAATATTTCGATGAAGCTAATTCAGGAAGAGATGAATTTAAATGATTGCATCTCAGATTTGTTATATTGTTTTAGAAGATTGACTTTGGTATTTGTGAATAGAACCATGTCTGGAGATTCACAGGCATCTTTTTTAAAAAAGATTTATTTATGTACAGAAGAGCTGGGGTGTAAGCCAGAGGTGCGGGGGTGGGTATGAGAGGACTTACCAGAGACAGGGTGGGGAGCAGAACAGGCAAATCCACTGAAATACACTGCTGAGGGGAGCAGCAGGCGAGACAGGAGAGGTCTGCTCGCCATGTGGGTTGCTCTGAGGTCAGCGGGGATCGAATCGGCACTGCAGAGGCTGTGGACAACTTCACAGTGCTGCGCTCAACTGCCTGCGCCACCAGGGAGGCCCTATCTGCCATTTTTCTTGCCATCCCTCCCATTAGGTTAGATGACTTGGTCTTCTCTCCATATGGATCCCTGTATCTGGGCCCTCCTGCCATCAACTTTATCTTCTTGGGAACCTTTGTTTTCTCTAAGCTGCTGGTTCTTCAGTACCTAATGAAGCAGTGTTTCAGTGAGTTCCGGTTTAACTTGTCTCAAAAACAATAAAATGTGTCTTGATCCTATCTCCCCCCTCAAGCTGAGCTGCCCCCCACGCAGCTCTGCCCACCATCAGCCAGCCAGACGTCCTGAAAGAGTTCTCTTCCTCAGGTTTTCACTGTCCCACCTCACACTCACTCCTCGGTCCATCCCACAGTTCTGGATGTGTTACCAGTTTCATGCCACCAAACCCAAATGAAGTTTTTCAGTTCTCACCTTGTCTATCAGTTAGGACTGAATGCACCAAGCCAGGAAGAAGGCGAGAATAGACCCTGGGAATGTGACAGCCAATATCTGCTAGGCCTTACCTGGAGTGTCACATTTCTGTATCTTTCTACATGAACTGTGCCACTAGTCCCCATCAGAGTCTGAGTGGTGTGGTGGTGAAGGGATTGGGCCAATCCCTCCCTCTGAAGTCAGCTCGGGGGGCCATTTTCTCCTTTTGAGAGTGTCTTCACTTGGTCTCTCTGGTAACATGCTACCCTAGATTTCTTTCATCCCTCTGGTTTCTCCCTCTCGGTCTTTCTTCTACCCTTTTCAAGTCTCTTACTCTTCACCATTCTTACTCTTAATCTTGGGTCATGTCGTTCATCCCTGTGGCTTTCATGACCTTGTGATGACCTCCCCATCCTTATTTCCTGTGCTAATTAGAACATCTACAAAGCACTACAAACTCAGTGCATCCAAAATGCATCTTACTTTATTGTCTCCAGACTTGCTTCTTATTCAGAATTCTGTCTGGATAAAATGTACCATCAATGCAGTTGGCCAAACTAGAAATCTGGGGGTGTCTTGTTCCCTGTACTGCCTGACTCTAAGAACCTTGCGAGGCTCATGGCAGCTGCCTGCTACTTGTCCTTCTACCTCCACGGTCACCACCCTGCTCTTAACCAGTACAGCTGGTCTGTCCCTACATGCCTCAATCTTTTCATCTTTTCACTTGTTTCCAATCTGATCCCCACTGTGCAGCTAGAATCTTTTGATATTGCAAATCACGTCAGGTCACCTACTTACAGATCATTCTTTAAGGCCCTCTTCTTGCCCTTGAATGAAGATACAAATCCTTAGCCATGATCTGGGTCCTCCCGCCTTCACAGGATCACAGTAATGATTAGAAGAGGCTTGTCCTGGGAAAGGACCCAGGACAGAAGCTATGCCTTTGCAGGCATGTAAAGCGACTCCCATGTTAAAAGCAATTTAATCAAACCTTGACTTGGCTTTTGTTTCTTCATCTCCACTTTAATATTAGCATACTGCTAGTTTTATTATAAATCATCTATCCTGACACCTAAACTAGGATTATGTTGGGATCATCTTTTCTCTTATAGTCAGTATAAAGGCAGGTTTGAAATATCCATTTGTTCACTAGCTATTACATATAAAGATTTGAGTATATTTAAGGAATAGTTGATGACAATGAAATAGCAAAAAAATTAATAACCCAACTAAAATATGGGTCAAGAATTTGAATATTTTGCAAAAAAAGACATACAGACATATGGTATATGTCATATACATGTATGTATGTGGTATGTTCATATACAAAAGGTACCTGACAAGTTGCTTGAGGTAACTAGTCATCAGGGAAATACTAATCAAAATTACAATATGTCACCTCATACCTGTCAGGATGACTATTATAAAAAAAAAAGGGAGAGACAAGTGTTGGAGACCATGTTGTAAAATCAGAACCCTTGAACACTGCTGGTGAGAGTGAAAAAATGGCACAGCTTCTCTGGAAAACATTGTAGGGCTTCCTCACAAAAATAAAAGTAGAACACCACATGGCCCAGCAATCCTACTTCTGGATATTTATCCAATAGAATTGAAACCGGCTCTGCAAAGATATTCGTATCCCTGTGTTCATTGAAGCACTATCTAAAACAGCCAACAGATACAAACAACCCTAATGTCCAATGACAGATAAATGGATAAAGAAAAGTGATATAGGCATATAGTGGAATACTCATCACCCTTTAAAAAGAAGGAACTTCTGGGCCTCCCCGGTGGTGTAGCAGTTGAGCGCTGGGTTGCGAAGCTGCTCGCGGCCTCTACGGCTCGATCCCCAGCTGCTCCCCGGCCACCAGAGGAGGGTCCCACATGGCGCGCAGACCTCTCCTGCCGCCCGCTGCTCCCCTCAGCAGTGTACTTCGGTCCTTCTGCCTGCTCTGCTCCCCGCTCTGGCTCTGGTGAATTCTCTCACCCTCCCGCGCTTCTGACTGTACCCAGTGCTTGTATAAACAAAACAAACAAACAAACAAATAAATAAATAAAACATGCCTCTATAAAACAAAAAAAAATTAAAAAGAAGGAACTTCTGTAATATACAACACCATGGGAGAAACCTGTGGACATTTTGCTAAATAAGCAGGTCACGGTAAGACAAACTCTGCTTGATCCCTCTTCTATATCTAATATAGTCAAATTCAGTGGAGTCAAAGAGTAAAATGGTGCTTGGGGAGGGAGAATTGATGAGTCAGTAATTAACATACAGTTTCAGTTAAGCAAGATGAAGAAGCACTAGAGGCGCTTTGTACACCATCTCTATCATCAACTAGTGAATTGTCCTCTTAAATCTTTTTTAAAGATTTATTTTATTTATGCATACAAGAGCTGGGGTACAGGCCAGAGGTGTGGGGCGAGGGGAGAGAGGATTCACCAGAGACAGAGTGGGGAACAGAACAGGCAGATCGACTGAAATACACTGCTGAGGGGAGCAGTGGGCGAGAGAGGAGAGGTCTACTGAGCCATGTGGGTAGCTCCCTGGCTGGCTGGGGATTGAACTCGTGCTGCAGTGGCGTCATAATGCTGAGACTTAACCCCTTGTGCCACCAGGGAGGCCCCTGTCCTCTTAAATTTTTTTAGGAGAGTAGAACTCATCCTGTGCTCTTACTACACACATAAGAAAGTCTATTTGAGGTGGATGCATGTTTGTTGAATTGTGAGTGTTCAGTACTTGTTGACTGGGTTTTCTTTCCTAGAACTATTTCCCTGTCTTTCAGTAAATGGTGAAGGGCAAAGAAATAGTGGATTTTGCCAATGAACAACTTTCCAAGGAAATTACTTTACACAAAGACTTTATTCTTGCTCCATGTAGCAAAAATCAGTAAATCATCCTTTTATGCTAACCAGCTTTCTTCTTTCCTATTCATTGCATCGTAGATTTTGTTTTGAGAAACAAATCAAACTGAATGATTTTTTGCTCTTATACCACGTGGAGACATGATTATAATCTCATGAACATGCACTGTCATAGAAACTATTTTTGAAGAATATATTAATTAACACACAATGGCCATAAGTTAGTCTTTATGTGAAAAACACATACATTTAAAAATGGTGTCAGAATTCTTATTTCATATATGTAAAATGCATAGAAAAGTGGCAGGAGAAATATTCCAAAATGTTTGGAGAAGTTATCTCAAAGTGGTAAAATTATTGGTCATTTTTTAATTTCTTTTTTACATTGAAAGCATTTTTGACATTCAGCTCACAGTGAGCTTGTGAATTAGTTAGGTTTTTCCCTGCATTGGTTTCAAGGTACAGAAACCCAACTCAAATATGACTTAACCTGAGAGATCCTGTTCCATCTCACAAACTCAGTAACAAGAAAACATCTGGGCTTCAGCAGTTCCTGATACTAGAAATGCAAATGCTGCCAGTATTCTCTCTCCACCTCACAGGCTTTCTCACTATGTCTGTGTCTTTCCCTCTTACTTTCTTTCCAGACCAGGTTTTTCTTGTCCAAGTGAGAGAAAATGTGCCTCTGTAAGTCACTGACTTCAGTTCATAGTCCCAGCATTCTTCTTCTTCTTCTTTTAAATTTAATTAATTAATTTTATTCTTTTATAGAAGAACTGGGGTGTAGGCCACAGAGATGTGGAGGGGGGTGAGAGGATTCACCAGAGACAGAGTGGGGAGCAGAACAGGCAGACTGACTGAAATACACTGCTGAGGGGAGCAGCGGGCGAGACAGGAGAGGTCTGCTGCGCCATGTGGGTCAGCTCCCTGGCCGGGGATGGAACTGGTGCTTCAGTGGCTGCGGATAGCTTCATAGTGCTGAGACTTAAAGTCTTGTGCCACCAGGGAGGCCCCAAGAACAGATTTAAACAAGAATTCCAGAGAGAAAATATAAAGGTTACTTTTTACCCCTACTCTTATTTACCCATCCCTCTCTCACAGCGGTGCCTGGTGTGGTGGCCGCCCTAGTATGTGCGTTTTCCTGCAGCTCATACACCTCTATCATACAGACTTTGACTGCAAAAGGGTTTTGCTGTGTATATTCGGAAGTTGCTTTTTCCATATCACAATATGTCTTGGAACTCACATCAGTACTTGTATCTCTACAGCATTCTTTTTATTTACTTTTAATCTTTTTGCATAGAAGAACTGGGGTACAGGCCAGAGGTGCGGGGGGTGAGAGGATTCACCAGAGACAGAGTGGAGAACAGAACAGGCAGACTGACTGAAATACACTGCTGAGGGGAGCAGCAGGCGAGCCAGGAGAGGTCAGCTGCGCCATGTGAGTAGTTCTTTGGCCAGGGAATGAACTCAGGCTAGAGATGAGATTTAACCCCTAGGCCACTGGGGAGGCCCCTCTACTGCATTCTTTTTAATGGCTACAGAGGTTTTCACAGTACTGGCAAACAGTTGACTACTCAGTTTTGTAAGGGTGGACATTTAACTTACTCCTAAATGTTCACTACTCCCTCAGTTTGACACATCCCCTTGCACAAATGTCTGTGTGCTGAAAGTCTGTCTTACATTGAACAGATGACTAACGCAGTTCATGTCCCATTTTCCCAGTGATGTGACACTCACATACTCTTTGACATACTTTTTCCTATGCCTTTAAGAACTGTTTCTTTAATGACTTCTGCCAAGGAAAGTCTAGAATAGCTACTCACCAAGGAAACAGAAAACTCCAGCAACAAGAAATTTAATCTGTGGAGGCCGAGGCTAACTAAGACCTAGAATTTCAGATGAGCATTGGAAAGCAATTTTGCTTTTTCCTAAAGAGTTTCTTAATAAGATGAACTGGGAGTCTGTTTACCTTTCTTGATACCTCTCCTATTTTTAGTTCCTTGGGCAAAGTTAATACCAGAATGAAAGAAAGTCTTTCAAAACGTAAACACGAAATGTTGCAACTAAAATCATCCATCTTCTCCCACTGCAGAGGCCCATCCTGGGGTGACTGCTGTGCCCTGTAAAGCATTAGTCTTTTCCCCTGGCAGATACACCGGCTTCATTCTATTTATGTGCCTTATGGCCTTACAATCTAATGTCTCTTCCAAAGACCATTACCCCCTGGGAAGAATGACAGCTTTGGCCAAGTCTAAACTCAAAGCTATTACTAGCCTTTTGGTCTGACCTACCAGTTCTATTTTTTTTAACTATTTATTTATTTATGCATACAAGAGCTGGGGTACAGGCCAGAGGTGCGGGAGCTGAGAGGATTCACCAGAGACAGAGTGGGGAACAGAAGAGGTAGATTGAGCAGCGGGCTAAGCAGGAGAGGTCTGCTGTGCCGTGTGGGTTGCTCCCTGGCCGGCCAGGGATCGAACTCATGCTGCAGAGGCTGCGTATGGCTTCATAGTGCTGTGTTTAACCCTCTGTGCCACCAGGGAGACCCCAGTTCTATTTTTATTCAGTTATTTGTCCCACTTAGGGCGGGAGGGTGGTGCGGAGAAGGGAAATGAATAGGTGTGCTTTTTACAAAAAACTCAGACTAGTTGGAGGTTTGAAAGGGCAAAGCTAAATAGAAATAAATCTGTGCCAGGTGGATCTTCCACAATTGAATCTGTTCTATCCATCATGGCAGCAAAGGCAGATTCTTCACAGCTGTGTCAGAGCGACACCTCCATTTTGAGACATTTCTATTCTTAAAACTCCCCATGGGTGACGATGCCCGTTCCTATTGTAGTAATCCTTCCTGATTCACAGTTTCACTTCACGAGGTTTCCCTTCCATCATCTGAAAATATGACTTACAATAAGACATTCTGAGAGAGAGAGAAATGCCACATGCACATATATTCTTCTAATTAAATTAGTCTATTCCGTTATTCTAATTGTTCTATTTTATCGTTTATTCATCACTTACTGTGCCTAATTTATACATTAAACTTTATCACAAGTATGCACATATAGAGAAAAACAGGGTATCCATAGGGTTTGGTACGACCCAAATTCACTGAGGTCTTGGACTATATCTCCCAAGAGTAATGGGGAACCACAGACTACAGATATCCCCCCTTGTTCCTTACGAGAAAAGGTACTTTTCATTAATGGTCTGCTCATCTGTTGACTGGCAGACATCTTTCAAATTGTCTAACTTCCAACATACAGAAGTTTTTTGTTTATAATAGAAAAGTAAACCTCTAAGTTTTATTTATTTTTACGATGGTCCTCTAAGGACCATTGTAACCTGAACTACAATTTCGGTCTCCAAGCAATACCTTGGTTTGGAATTAAGATTTAGAAAGGTGAGAGGGGGCGCTCACTCTGTGGGCTGATGGGACTTGATGGCTGTGATCTTACCACTGCAATCAGCGCGTTATCACGTTTCCTCAGGGGGAGAAGAGAGGAGCGTGACAGGAGCTGGAGATAAACAGGGCAGCTTTACATCTTCCATCTCTGGGTCCCACTTCATCCCGGGGTTCCCCTTCCTGTCTTCCATGAAGCAAGAGGGCTGATGGATATTCCATCATGCTCCAAAATTACACCTCTCCTTCTCCCTTTACTCCAGGTAAGTTATTTCCTTGTATCTCAATTAAGTGTATGATAAAATGACTCATACCACGTCATGACTACGACTGTGTATTTTTTAACCTTTTATTTGGAATAACTTCCAAGTGAACTTGCAAAATTATCAGAGAACTCTCATACTGCCTTTATCCAGATAGTAACCAATTTTTTGGTAATATCTTATCACACTATTTGATGATTCTCTTTGTTGTCTCCTATAATTTCTCTTTCTGAGATTTTCAGCTTATATAGATCAGGACTTTATTATACCCTTACTATTTCAGGATGTGGTTCCTGAGAACAAGTATGTTTTCTTATGTATCCACAACACAGTTATCAAATCTGGAAATTTAACCTTGATATATACTTTTATCTACAGCCCATGTTCCAGTTTAGTCAGTTATACCAACAAAATTATTTATTTATTTATTTATTTATTTATTTTATTTGTTTGTTTGTTTTGTTTATACATGCACTGGGTACAGTCAGAAGCGTGGGAGGGTGAGAGAATTCACCAGAGCAGGGAGCAGAGCAGGCAGAAGGACAGAAGTACACTGCTGAGGGGAGCAGCGGGCGGCAGGAGAGGTCTGCGCACCATGTGGGATCCTCCTCCGGTGGAGGGGGAGCAGCCAGGGATCAAACCGGCACCGCAGAGGCCGCGGGCAGCTTCGCAACCCAGCGCTCAACTGCTGCGCCACCGGGGAGGCCCCCAACAAAATTCTTTATAGCACTTTCCTGCTCCAGGACAAGGTTCAAGGATCACACGATGCATTCAATTGTTAGATCTCCTTCATTTGGAACAGATCGTCAGTATTTCTTTCTGTTTTTCATGACACTGATACATTTAACAGCTATTAGCGGGTTATTTTACAGAACATTCTTCAGTTAGGGGGTTGGCTCAGGTTCCGGGTCAGTTCCCTGCCAGACTAGCATAAAAGTGATGTGTTCTTCTCAGGGGACCATATCTGGAAGCAACCATGTTGCTTTGCCCCCTGTTGGTTAATTTTAACAAACTGACTCAGTTGTCGGGTTTCTCCATCGTGTAGTTAATATTTTTCCCTGCAACCAACAAGCAATTTGTGGAGAGCCCCTTTAGGATTAAGTAAATACCCTGTTTTGTATCTAACTTTTCCTCCTTAGATTTAGCAATCATTGCTATTTCTTGCTCAAACCATTCTTTACTAAGATGATTGCAAAATGACGATTTTAAAACTCCATCTGTCCCTGCACACATCAATCTGTATTCTCTGTAAGGAAGAGACCTCCCTTCCTAGTCCCACTTATTATTTATCTATTATCAGCAAGAACACATGGAGTTCCATTTTATTCAATGAGTTATAATTCTTTACTATCCTCATTTATTTTTGGTTAAAAAAATCATCCCAGACATGCCTCCAAACTGGCTCCCGTATCCTTTCAACATGTCCCTATCTCTTTTGTTGTTTTTTGTACTTCCTCATTTCCTGATACATCAAGATGTTCCTGGCTCATCTTGTGTTTTCCCTGCCCCAGCCCTGGATTCAGCCATTCCTCCGAGAAGCACTGATTCTTTTAAAGGATGCAATAGTATTTAGAGCTATAGATGTACCAAGTACATCTTTTGTATTTTAAAAATTGAAATAGCTTTATATTATAGATTATGTAAGTGTCAGGAGTGCATCGCTGAAAATCAACATGTGTATATAATACATTAAGCTCACCCTGAAAGTCCAGGTCTGGCCTTCGCTACACCTCTGTCCTGGTTTAGTCACCTGCTTTCCCTCCTTCCCTTCTTTTTACTGTTTGCGTTTTATTATTTTTTTATTTATTTATGCATGCAAGAACTGGGGTGTAGGTCAGAAGTGCAGGAGTGAGAGGATTCACTAGAGACAGAGTGGGGAACAGAACAGGCAGATCTACTGAAACACACTGCTGAGGGGAGCAGCAGGCAAGACAGGAGAGGTCTGCTGTGCCATGTGGGTAGCTCCCTGGCTGGCCTGATCAAACGCGTGCTGCAGAGGCTGCAGATAGTTTCACAGTGCTGTGCTTACCGCCTTGTGCAGCCAGGGAGGTCCCGTTTGTGTTTTAAATGTAAAGTTTGTTTGCTTCAATTAACATCACACATGCTTTAGTTATGGGTATTCTGTCAGGTTATTTGGAATTAATTATTTTTTATTTCTGTGCATTGCAAAATAAAATAGAATCATTTTTGTCATTTCTTCCAAATATAAAAACAATAATACTCATTGCTAAAAATTCAGAAAAATATCAGTTAAGAATATATTAAAATTTCACCTGTCATTCTATTATCTAGTGTTAACCACCAGATAGTGATGATGCTTATCACTCAGTAACAATATTTCATAGTGTAAGTGCACCAAGAGTATATTTCATCAAAATACAATTATGGGATAGTTCCAATTTGTAAATATATTTCTTCAAGATAAAATCCTAGTAGTAAAATTGCTGGGTTAAAAATGAATGCATATTTTTACAGCAAAAGAGACAATAACAAAAACAAAGAGAAACCCCACCAACTGGGAGAACATTTTTGCACCCAACACTAATGATAAAGGACTGATCACAAAAATCTGCAAAGAGCTGATGAGACTCAACAACAACAAAGAAAATAATCCAGTCAAAAAATGGGCAGAAGAGCTAAAAAGAAACTTCTCTGAAGAGGAAATGCAAATGGCCAACAGACATATGAAAAAATGTTCAACATCACTTGCCATCAGGGAAATGCAAATCAAAACTACCATGAGATAACATCTTACACCAGTGAGAATGGCACATATTAAAAAAACTAGCAACAACAAATGCTGGCGAGGGTGTGGAGAAAAAGGAACTCTTCTACACTGTTGGTGGGAGTGCAAACTGGTCCAACCACTGTGGAAAGCTGTGTGGAGATTTCTGGACCTACTAAACATAGAGCTTCCATATGATCCAGCAATTCCACTCCTAGGTATTTACCCAAAGGACACAGAAACATCAATTCCAAAGAACACCTGCACCCCTATGTTTATAGCAGCACTGTTTACAATAGCTAAGCTTTGGAAACAACCCAAATGCCCAAAAATAGATGACTGGATCAAGAAGATGTGGTCCATATATACCATGGAATATTACTCAGCATTCAAAAAAGATAAACACATGCAATTTGCAGCAACATGGATGGCGCTGGAAGGGATCATGCTCAGCGAAATAAGCCAAAAAGAAAAAGAAAAATACCGGATGGTCTCACTCATAGCAGGAATCTAGAAAACTTAAATAAGGGACCAGGAAAATGAATAACTATAAGAAAGTGAAAATCAAAATGAACAAAAAACTATGAACCAGAGACACTTTTAGGGGGGCGGGGGCGGGAGGGGAGGGATTGGGGTCAGAATGGGGGGGCTGCAATTGTATGGGGAATATAACAATAAAATTTAAAAAAAAAAAAAGAAAGTTCAGGGGGAAAAAAAAAATGAATGCATATTTTTAAGCAGAGAAAATGTTCAAAATCATCAGTCATCAGGGACATGCAAATTAAAGTCTCAATGAGATACCTCACAACTATTAATTATGTAAATCATTTAAAACTGACAATACTACTTGTTGACAAGACTTTAGACATCTGGATCTCTGCACACTATTGATACAAATGTAGTTGTAATAATCACTACAGAAATTTCACAGTACCTAATAAAACTGAATAGTCTTTAAGGCTGTGCCTTTTGGTGTTGCATTTAGGGTTTCCCATGCCATGATTATAAAAATATGCACCTACATTTTCTTCCAGTTCTTTCATAGTTTTGTTTCTTAACATTTAAAACTTAATTTGTTTGGATTTTAAATATGAGCTAGGAATCTCAATTTTACTTTTTGCAAATGGTTAGCTAGTTGCTCCAACTGTATTTATTAAATAATTTCACATTGAAATGATTGGAAAGACAAAATTATACTGTTCCAACTTCTTATAACTACTTGGATCCATTTTTTAAAGTTTATCCTTCATCATTTACTTGTTGTTTCTGTTTTAACAATTACAACTATTCTGTATACCTATTACCTGCAAGGGAAATACTCCTTACTCTTCTTTTTCCAAAATTTTCATCTTTTCCAGATGAACTTTAGAGTCAGTTTGTAGAAGTCAAATTTATTTTTGGGACTTAGTTTGAAATTGGATTAAATTTTAAGTTAAGCTTTAGGAAACCAGTCCCTTCATCACAATGAGTCTTCCATTCAGGATCATTTAGTCAAGTCTTCTTTTATGTCTGCTGGGAGTTGTTTTGAGGCTTACTTTACTGTAGATTTCTTGAGGGGGTGAGCATGGTTAAACTCTCTTTAGATACAATAGAGTCCAGGGTCTAATAGAGCAGGTGCATTAGACGTCTGCTAATTGGACGAATGCAGGATGACTGCAAGCAATCAAACTTCCCATTTTTTAAAACAATCCACCTGCTCTGTCTCGACTAGAGCAACTCTGTTGTATTTTAATAACTTAGGGCATGTGGAAAGTGCCCTAATAAAAAAATATAAAATATAAAAGGAATATAAAAATATTCCTTGATAAATTAGTAAAATAATTTTTCTATCAGGAGTAAAAATGAAATAAATAAAATGTGAGTAATTTTTATTATCACACACTTACTTGATTTTTCCCTGCAAAGAATAATATCAGCTACACTTTGTTTTATCGTGAATACTAGTGTTAGCTTGAGAGATCATGGCAGTAGATGAGATTCAGTTGTTGCGTGGAAATGTCATTGGATGTTTAGAAATGCTGATGTATTTCACGGAATTTGTCCACTGACCCAACCTTGACTCAAACCGACTCATGATCCAAAGAAGAGTGGCCAGGAGGACTGCAAATCTCACATTTCTAACTTTTTACATAATGAAAATTCCATGTTATCAGTTTACTTTTTTCAAGCCACATTTCAACTTATATAACTAAAGCTGCCTGGTTTATTAAATAGGATACAAACTCAGTTTATGAAGGATAAATTTATGCAAAGACATAAGTGAAATCCAAAGCATTCATTCTAATTTTGTTGGAAAACTTAATCTTAGTTAATTTAGGGTCAACTGTCCATTCAGGATGCTCTTAGGTGATTTGGGGTTTTCCTATGTCTCTTCCCAGACTTGCATCTAGGCCCCCAGTAAGCCAATCAGAGCCATATTTAGAACAAATGGGGAAGACCTGCTGTAGGTAGCCTCGGGAGGGTACTGGTAAAATTGTCATCAGGTGCTGACAAGTGGCATGAACTTCAGAAAAGGGACTATATGAATGCAAGATGATACAATTTCATCTTTTAAAGATGGTAGAGGTAGGTGAGGACTGTTAAGTCTGTTCTCACCTGGAAAACTTCCTCTGCCCTTTGGCAAATAAAGCAGCAGGAGAGGGAGGGAGCGAGACCACAGAGAGAGAGCTGTGCACTCTCCATTTCTGGGGGGGCCAGAGCAGAAAGCTACTTAGGAAATTCCCAGTGAGGGAAGTGGGCAGTGGACAGTCCGCAGAGTCACTCACTGTGGACATAGAGTGTTTGTAGAAATGAGGTTAGGAAGCACAGTAGGCATTGCAGAGGGGAATGTTTGCACTCTCAGTGGGGCAGAGTAAGCAATGATGGTTGTTAGTGAACAACTGGATTAAGTTTGTGTGAGGAGAAGCAAAAAAGAGGGCCTCCCCGGTGGCGCAGCGTATGAGCGCTGGGTTGCGAAGCTGCCCACAGCCTCTGCAGTGCCGGTTCGATCCCCGGCTGCTCCCCGGCCACCAGAGGAGGGTCCCACATGGCGCGCAGACCTCTCCTGCCGCCCCGCTGCTCCGCTCAGCAGTGTACTTCGGTCCTTCTGCCTGCTCTGCTCCCCACTCTGGCTCTGGTGAATTCTCTCACCCTCCCACGCTTCTGACTGTACCCAGTGCATGTATAAATAAAAACATGCCTCTATTAAAAAAAAACAAAAACCAAAAAGAGGAACCAACATACTCCTAGAATAGGTAAATAGGCAAATTTCAGCACAAAAATGTAGACTTGTGCTGGCCTAGAGCGAGGGGAGTGTGGCTGGGGGCAAAGCAGAAGACTGCTAGTGGGTAGATGCTTTGGGGCAGGAAGAGGAGGATGAAAATGTCTTAAAATTGACTGTGGTGATGGTTGCATAACTGAATATACTAAAAACCACTGAATGGTAAAGAATTCTGAATTGCTTGATCTCATGAGCACTCCCAAAACTATAGAATTCTAGAATTTAGGTGTTCGGTGGCTATGTAAACA
Organism: Talpa europaea; assembly: GCF_964194135.1. Taxonomy (NCBI): domain Eukaryota; kingdom Metazoa; phylum Chordata; class Mammalia; order Eulipotyphla; family Talpidae; genus Talpa; species Talpa europaea. The sequence continues at coordinate 38,367 of NW_028167838.1, forward strand.
GAGAACTCAAATGATTGCTGTAGCTGATTTAGTCTATACATGTCTTTGATGCGCTTGCTTTCTCACTATAATCTTCCATGAAGGTAGCTAAATATTTTTTGTTCTATATTTATTTAAATTTTCAAACCTAATCCAGATTTTTTGGTTAAAAAATATGTTTTAGTATTCTGAAAATATGTTTGTCTTTTATCACCTCCCTATGAACAAACCTTGCTCAGATCATAGAACCTACCATTTTAAGCACGTAATACAAATGTATATTTTTAATCCAGATATCTTTTTCTCAGTAATATCTGGGAAATGTTCCTAGCCAAACCTAATACAAAGACAGGTAATTTTTTGGTTAGTAACAAATTTATTAAAATGTCATTTATATATCACACATTTCACGCCTTTGAAGTGTATAATTCAGTGATCTTTAGCAGATTCATAAAATCATGAGCTGTCACCACAACCGATTTTATTTAAGTAATTAATTTATTTTTAAAAAAAGATTTATTTACTTATTTATACAAGAACCGGGGTACAGGCCAGATGCGCAGGAGGGTGAGAGGATTCACCAGAGACAGAGCGGGAAACAGAACAGGCAGACTGACGAAATACACTGCTGAGGGGAGCAGCAGGCGAGACAGAAGAGGTCTGCTGCACCATGTGGGACCATTACCTGTGGGCCAGGATCGAACAGGCACTGCAATGGCTGTGGACAGCTTCACAGCGCAGCACTCACCGTCTGTGCCACCAGGGGAGGCCCCACAACCAATTTGAGAACATTCTTATTTCAAAAGGAAACTCTGGATCCACTAACAGTTGCTTCCCTTCTCCCCCAACCCTCCGCAGCCCTAGGCAATCACTGACATACTTTCTGTTTTTATAGATTTGCTTACTCGGGACATTTAATATAGTAGAATTGTGCAACATCTAGCCTTCTATGATGGCTTCTTCCATGTGCCATATTTTCAGGGTCTATGCATGTTGTAGCATGTGTTGGTACTTCATTACTTTTTCCTTGACAGTATTTCATTATGAATATGCTACATTCCCCAGTTGATGGATATTTGAGTTGTTTTTACTATTTCATTGTTTTGAATAATGCTGTTATGAACATTCATATAAAATTTTTTTTGTGTAATCATGTTTTCTTTTGTCTTGGCATAAAAGTAGGTGTAGAATTGCTGGGTTATAGGCTAACACACACACACACACACACACAAGTGCATATAAAGCCCATGAAATCTGAATAATGTTTGTGAATTGTACCATATGCTTTTTCCTGATTTTGATATTGTATCTCTATAGTTGTATAAGATGTTACCCTCAGGGGATATTGTACTGAAGGGACACAAGACCTCTCTGTACTAAGTTTACACTGCCTTGCGAATCTATTATTTTTCCAAACAAATTCTCAGGCAAATTTGAGCCAGGGTGAGAAAGGATCCTCCTCTCTGAGGTTATAAAGGAACACATTCATAGTTTAATTCCTGTATGTTCTTAGCCTAGGTATTTTGCAATTTTTTTCAGATGAAAACAGAAAGTTCCTGTGCATCCCACTCCCACACAACATCTCATCTTGGAGTTCTTAAAAACTCAATTGAGATAAACTCATGCAAACCTGATTGGTGCTCAGTGGTCCTTATCTCAGGGAATGGCTCTCCCTTTCACTCTCATACATGCCAGAGGTGGGCAATCACCCCTGAAAATCTCTTTCCCTTATGCCTCAGCCATTCCAGAGTCAATCTTTCTTTGAGTCGAGTTCATTTCACTTTCGAAGTATCTCTTGAATCCATTCACTGCTCATATAACTGTCCCTTCTTCCATGATCGGAGTCTATGCTTCCATCAGTTCCGACAACGTCAACAGCTAACTGGCTCTGTATTCATCATACCTACCTCCTCAGTATGTCCGGGGGCTTTTCAAAATGCAAACCTGGTGTTATTGCATACCTACCTGTCCCAAACTGACTTACTACAAAGGGCATTTAAAGTGTCTTCAGGGCCTCTCTGGTGGGACAAGGGGTTAAGACTCAGCACTATGAAGCTATCGGCAGCCACTGCAGCCCTAGTTCGATCCCCAGTCAGGGAGGTGACCTACATCGCCCGGCAGAACTCTCCTGACTCACCCGCTGCTCCCCTCAGCAGTGTATCTCTGTTCCCCACTCTGTCTCTGGTGAATTCTTTCACCCTCCACACCTCTGGCCTGTATCCCAGTTCTTGTACGCATAAATAAATCTTAAAAAAAAAACCCAAAGCATGAAGATCTTAAGTATAGAAAGCTCTTCAACACTAAGTGAAAAAAAATCAAGACATTAAACAATGTATGTAATGTTCTATTAATTGCATAAAACAGGAAATACTTATTTTCATATTTTCTTGAATAAACATTAAAAAGGATATCTAAGTAAGCAGTATTGTTACCTATTTGTGTATCCACTAATGTATTTTAATACCTATTACTGTTTAAAAAATTACCCCAAATTTAACAACTTAAAAATATTTATCTCACCATTTTTGTAACTCAGAAGAATGGTGTAGCTGGGTGGTACTGGCTCAGACTCTTTCATAAGGTTATAATCAAAAGGTTAAGACTTGACTGGGACTGGGGCATGGACTTTCAAGATGGCCCACTCACATGGCTGTGGGCAGAAGGCCTCAGTTCCTTTCAGCTGGATGGCTCCTTAAGACAGCTTGAATGTCTTGATATGGCAGCAGGTCTCCCTTAAAGGTATGGAGCTGAGAGACATGGAGAGAAGAGAGAAGAGAAGAGAGAGAGAAGAGAGGAGAGGAAGAGGGGAGAATAAGTCTCAGCACTTTTATGACCTAGTCTAAAAAGTCACACAGACACAGCTGTCACATTCTATCCCTTTGAAGAGTCACTAGGTTTGGCCCACACACAAGGGAGGGGAAATAGGTTTTACCTTTTGAGGGGTACTGTCAGAGAATTTATTGACAAATTTTAAAACCACCAGGGGAGGGAGGTGAGGGGTGAGGGTAACTGGGTGAACAGTGGCAGGGCTGGAGGGAAGATTTTTAATTTATCTTTATACTTTTTGAACTATGTATTTGACTACATTAATCAAATAACCCATTAATCACATTTCTTTTAAAAAGGAGCACATTTTAAGTTATTAAGAAAAGAAGTGGGAGAAGAACGAAAGAAAAAAAGTTGAAGAGGTTGTGAAGGCAGAAAAATTGGCTGAGGTGAAATTGACCTTTACTCAGAAAGATAGGAAAAAGGGCAGTCTCCCGGGAAGGTCCCCACCCAAGCAGACTGAGCATTTTTCACCTTCCTGAGCGTGGGGTGGTAATGGTGTGCGGCCGGTAGGAATTCTGGATAAAGGGTTTGTGGAGGAGGAAGAACTCTGTAGCCAGAATGTTCTATGGCTTTTGCAGTGGGCGTTCACCATTTGTTACACCTTAAGTCCTGTGACAACACTGTATTTCTCCTATCCAAACCATTCTGTATCCAAAGCCTGCAGTCATTGCTGATTTTAAACAATATTGGATGGCATACAATGTCATTTCTGCATAATGCTTGCTTACAAGCCCCGCCCTTGGGCCCTCCAAGCCCCTGCCAGGTTTGACATCTATAACTTGCACAAACTCTCAAGCACGCCAAGGGGATTTAAGGCAGTAATTAAATTGAGGGAGATTTAATGTGTACACAGACGTGGCATGAAATGCAACAGGTTTATTGTCTGTATAAAAAGTTCGTTAAGGTTGAGTGTACTTGTTGTAGAGCAACCCCGATACAAAGCGGGGTGCCTGACTGTGGGTCCTCACCCGCGCGCTTAAAAGGACTTATCAATGCTCTACTGCAGGCACACGTGAAAGGTTAATAAAAGGTTTATTTACAAGGGAAGGGGAAATGAGGAAATGTACAGCTCAGGGGGAAAAGTGGGAGACAAAGTTTTAAATGAGTCCTACCCGATCCTGCAATCAGGAATCCCAAAATGGCGCTCTGAGAGCTGGCTGCGAGCCAGGAGCTGTGTAGCCAGGAGGCCAGCGACAGGGAGCCAGTCCAAGGCCCACGTGTTTGGTTTTTATATCCAACCTGGCTGCCCAACTCCACCCTCAGGTCCCAGCCACGCTCCCTTTGGTGGTGACGGGATTTGTCTTTCCCAATGTCTTGATGGCTTTAGTCTGGAGTGGGGGTGGGGTCCACAAAGCCTGTATGGGATTAGCTCAGGACATCCTTTCCCCCTAACATACTGACCTGGCTTGTACGAGCTGTACTCACTGGCCCCTACTCACGCTACAAGTTGGAAGGCGAGGAATAAAGTCTCACAAACAAAACCACTCACTTTGTTCTAAACTCTCATTTAATACAGTAATGCACCTTGAGGGACACGAAGAACCCACTTTTTTTTTTTTTAAAGATTTATTCATTTATGCATACAAGAGCTGGGGCACAGGCCAGAGATGGGGGGGGGTGTGAGAGGATCCACCAGAGACAGGGTGGGGAACAGAACAGGCAGATTGACTGAAATACACTGCTGAGGGGAGCAGCGGGCGAGGGGGGTCTGTTAAAAGCCCACTTTTAAGCCATTTAAGCTGTTCCTTCAGCAGAGCCAGGAGTGTGGGCAGAGCGACCGCCCTCTTCTCGCCCCGCAGCAGCCAGCGAAGCCCTCCCAGGGTCTCGTGGGGGCCCCCCGGACTCCTAGCCCGGTCCCCGCACCCCCGCCAAGGCCAGCTCCAGGATGGCGGAGTCAGGGGAGCCCACAGCGCCGCTCGCGGTTGAGCGGGCCCACCCTCGCCAGGCCGCCGCCCCCGGATTCGCGGGGTTGGGGGCGCCCGTCGACCGCGGCGGCGGCGACCTGAGGGCGGAGGGCCGGGCCTCCGCGAGCGGGCGGAGTCCCGCCCCTTCTCCGGTCCCCGCCGCCACTTCCGGCGCCC